>NC_030994.1:2422431-2470523 GCF_000149955.1 Fusarium oxysporum f. sp. lycopersici 4287 | reverse complement strand
GACGCGCTGAAGCGCGTCTCTGACTGAGGGTTTTATAGCCGTGTAACAGCGAGTTAGGGCTTTACCTTTCTGTCTTCCAGTTTCATACCGCCAATTAGTGCCGTGGACAACGTAACATGAGCCTTGCAGGGATCTGCTGAAATGCAATTTCGTTACGGGCCAAGTCTGAGAATATTACAAATGTTGATGGTGGTGATGATTTTGTTGGGCTTCAATACCTACAATAGCGTGGATAACCTGTGTAAGTGGTATAGGTTGATCAGTGCAACGACAATAGTTCCTAACTCAGTAATTGACTGGGAATTCTCTACTTCGTTCACTGCTTCAGTTGCGGTTCATTTAATACAATTTTAACCTATATATGTAACTGCGTGGCCTCTTTTAGGTGATGCATTGTGCGTCCAGTTAATGGTTGCTTCCAACGATGACTTGGTCGATGTATGAGGCCCTGCTTGCACCTGTTATGACAATAGGCCATATCAGACTAGATCTAATGTTACTGACTATGGGTCTATCACTATCCTGGTGTTACCTCACAGTATCCCAAGTAGGCACCTCCATGATGGAAACATCAACTCTGGGCGCCTTGAGCTCCCCGGTAGCGCTGTGAGCAATGTCTGGGAATTCATCCATCACTGTCCGCCAAACCTCATTCATTCCCTTCTGCCAATTTCGAAGATAATTCTTTTCAACATGGTCCAGATGTTCATGCCTATCCAGCCGATGAACATGAACCGTCTCGTTAGGCTTCGGCTGCGAAGCCAGCTCACATCGTTGCTGAACTGGCACGTTGCCCCACCACTCGCGGTACGATGGTAGGTGCAGTGTGACTGTTCTGACGCGAGGGAGGTCGCTGAAGATTATGTATATCTTGTTGAGGTTGGGTGCCCGTAGCATTAGTCTCACAATGCCTTCAGCACATTGTAATTGCGTCATGGTATGAGCTGCGACTCCGAGGTTGATTATTTTGTTGCACATGCTCTGGTGCTCCTTGGGGTCACGCTCATCGGTATTGACGAACCCTTCAAAGATATCCCAGTCATTTTGAGGCACGTAGAGTATATCTCTCTGAACATCAAATGGCCGGACAAGAATATGTTCACCCGTTTCCAGGCGATCATACCATTGGATGCTGTTCTTGGCCATCCAGCGATGAACAACGGGGCGGGCGTCTCTGCAAACATCGTACACTGCAGGAATAGGAACCTGAATACGGGCAGGGAGGCATACATTGGGATTTTCCATAGTACTGGGGCCTAGAGTCCTCAACGGGAAGAACTCTTTTGCCCAGTCTGAATTGAATACGTATATCGCGTTTTCATCCTCCGGGAGAGTATATCCCCATATTGCGCGCAATTCCGGGGTAGGTCGCTAGATCGAGCCATATCAAACGGCTTTTGTTTGCAACTATTATATTGTTGTCAGGGAGAGAAATTCTGATGATATCTTACACAGTAGGAGCTGGAAAAGGGGTATTTATTTGCGATTTTGGTTGAAGTGATCTACGTGCCAATCATGTAAAGTGGTGGTTTTCAGTAACATGCAAATGTTCAAGATATGCAATACCGTGACAAAATAGGTGATGTACCCATAATGGAATCCACTAGTTGGGCAGTCAGACTTCAAATCATCAAATAAAAGCTTAATTAATACGAACTTATTACAATAGTGCATACTCCTATTCTACATCTTCCGAATCCCGAGGTTCTAGGTTGATATGTTACATACATCCTCGAGAATTGTGTCTGGCGTATCAAGTGCAGGTTTGTACTGAGTGGCACAGCAGTAGGTATATTCATGATAAGTATTTATTCCATCACGTTAACTACCTGGGTAATCTTTCCAACAGCATCACTTACTCTTCTCAAAACCTCGCCTCGACCTTCTTCTCAACATCCTGCAACGCCCACTCACTCCTATTCTTCTTACTCCTCACCAAATCAACCTGCTCCTGCGTGAATCCCTTGGCCTCAACAGCAGGATTGTATCCCAACTTGTTCCTATTTCCAACCATAGTCGAGTTCACAGCCTGAGCAACTCCTCCATCTGCTCTCTTGTAAACAGTAACCACCGCTGCACCTCCAAGGCCGAGGTTGTGCTGAAGGCAGTATCGTGTGTTGGGCGTAGCACGGTTGTTTGCCCAGCCTCGAAGATGCCAGACTAACTCAGCGCATTGTGCGATACCTGTTGCGCCGAGGGGATGACCCTTGGAAATAAGACCACCCGAAGGTTTGATGACGTATTTTCCTCCGTAGGTGATATCTCCTGCACGAACGAGCTCATGTGCTTTACCCTTGTCACAAAGACCCAGAGCGTCAATAGTGATCATCTCATTTGCACTGAAACAATCATGCAACTCCACAACCTGACAATCACGAGGTGAAATACCAGCTTGTTGAGTAGCTTCCTTCATAGCACGCTGCGTCATCTCATAGCCCATCAGATCAATAGAGCTTTCGGAGAAGAGACTTGGTGCGTCAGTTGCGAGGTGCTGACCTGCGATCTCGACGGCCTGTTCTCGCAGATGAGGACGAGCGTTGAGGAAAGCTTCCGATACAATAATGGCTGCTGCGCCGCCGTCTGAAGTTGGGCAGCATTGGAGTTTGGTGAGAGGTTCATGAATCATGGGAGATTGGAGGACTTGTTCCTTGGTGTAGACTTGTTGGAACTGAGAGTAAGGGTTCTTGGGTGAGTGAGCATGGTTGATGCGTGCTATCTCTGCAAAGTCCTCAGCCGTTGCTCCGTATCTAGATAAGTTAGTACAACTATATCCTACTTGTGTTGTATAAGAGGTACTCACTTCTCCATATACTCTCTTCCAGCATTACCAAACATCTGAGCAGCCCCAGGAGCGTTCGTGACACCCCTCGTCTCAGCCATCATCTTTCCTGTAGTACCGATAGGATTCTCTCTATCCTTGAAGTTACTCTGCAAACTGCCCGCGGCCATCTTCTCGAAGCCCACGACCATGACACAGTCAGCAGCGCCATGCTCAACGAGGGTTCTAGCCATGTTAAGGCCAGTGCTGCCTGTTGAGCAGTTGTTGTTGACGTTGTAGATGGGAATTTGGGTCATGCCGAATTGGTAGAAGACGCGCTGGCCGCATGTGCTGTCGCCGTAGCAGTAGCATGCAACGCCTTGGTCAACATCATCGTAGTTGATTTGGGCATCGAGAAGAGCTTTGATGCCGGCTTCGAAACCGAGTTCAGTATAGTCGACTTTGCCACGGGGTTTGATGAATTTGGTCATGCCCACGCCAAGGACGTAGACGGGTGACTTTTTCTTCTCAGGCATTGTGGCTGTATTGATGTGAATATGAACAAGGTGAAGGTATTCTATGCCGGTTGAAAGCACTTGCTTGCTAATAAGAAATACCGAGAAAGATGAGTTGCTTGAATCAAGTTCAGATGCCAGACAAAAGGGTTCATTTATGTATAAAACATGATATCACTACCATAGAGTGTCCCAACAACCCCAGGATCGACGAATTACCCCGGCTTTCATCCCAATTCGGTAAACAACTCGGTCCAAGCACAAACTCTCGTCAAATAGAATCGATCCTCTCGTTGCATTCAGTGCCCTAGCTTCAATCATCGGATAGTGCGGGGGCGTCTAAAAGCAACCGAGATGCCGAGGCTCGTTTGCTATTCCAACACTTCCTCTTTGGGTCGGCAACGAATTCTCAATGGCCCGGGAGCTGACTACGACAGCCTTTTTACTTCGATCTTAGTAATGACAGAGAAATGGAATGGGTTTGGTATGCGAGAAGTAGTTGCAATGCTTTCAGGGCAGGAGTCGGGAGAATTAGTCAAGGTAAAGGTCCGCTCCCGGCCGAATAAGTCGGCGCCGTGTTCAATCGGCCGAGTAGACACAACAACAGGCCTACTCACGATCGAGATGACGAGGTATAAAAGTAAGTCATTTCTAGGTATTGAGTTCAGATTCAAGGTCTTGATTTGCCGTGTAATGCCTTGCTGCGAGGTTCGTTCATCCGTCTTGTCATTGTCACCTTCTTGGACAACCCCTGAAGCCTCACTTACACCAACTCACAATGCACATCCTCCTTCTAAGTTCTTCAAACCACAACAGCGCTCGCATTACCCAATCTGCTCTATCTCGAAACTTTACTATCACATTTCTTACTCCCCAGACTTCACAAATTCCTCATCATGCAAACGTCACTCTGATCAACGGCCTACCCGCATCCCAACACGACCTCGAAATAGCTTTACAGACACCAAACCCCCCTGAAGCAGTCATACTCGCTTTCTACAACACCCATGTTCTCGAAGCAGTCACTCACACTCTGGTCAGGGCTCTAAGAGCCATTCAGTCTGCTAAAGTAAACGAAGAAAAGGAAGCTGTAGCATTGCCTCTTCGTCTTGTGTTTATCCAAAGTAATGCGATGCAGTTAGAGGTAGACGGTTACAAGAAAGTCGATAAAATAGTACGAGAAAGCGGTTTACCTTTTGATCTCGCTCAGTGTCCTCGCTTAGCTGGGGAACTCTCCGCCACCATCCGGGCTTCGCCTGAAGAAGGGCGTGTTGCTGCTTGGTTGGCCACTGTCAAGAAAGCGAGGATGGCCCATTTCCCGGTAGATAAAGCACGGGAGAACAAGTCGAATGGAAGGGAAGAATCTGGAGTAGGTGATATCAAGTTGGGATGACAGAAATCGCAATGATTCAACTGTGTATTTTGAGAAGGAGTTGCTTGCGGGGATAATTTGGTATTGATCCTTCATCGAGAGCTCAATTCGTTCCCACATCCATCCAATCCATGTGATGTATTGTCCAAAGTCCATTCTATCAATAACTTGTCAACAACTTGATTCATTAGGCCTCTGTTATTTCCCAAACACATCTCTTCCTTTCCCTTGGTCTGTACAGGCGCAAAGCATACAAAAGCTCACGCTTCAACCATCTAACCCTAATGCGCCTCGCAGGGCCACGTATGGCCAACAGTATAAACGCATCTTAATACAAACGTCCCCGCAGGGAAATCCTTACCAACGCCCGCTGAACTTCCCAGACCCTGTATATCGTTCTTTTAAGTCCAGTTCGCCATCATCTTTGCAACTCACATATCCACATAAACACTCAAATCAATGCCTTCCAGCCGCTCAAGACAAAGAAAACTCAAGTAACAAGGGGTAGTAAGAAAACAGAGAGCTCGAGACTTAAATCTTTCTTCAAACTCAGATAGGTATCCATGCTATTGATTCCATTATTCCCATCCTTCCCATAGCATCCAGTTGTCAAAGTCGTTCAGAGCTGCCGGGACTCCAATAGAATTTCGTTGGTACATGAATGGTACATGATGCCTGTATGCGTCCCCTTGGAAGCCGTCGACGGGAACTCCAGTCGAGCCCATGGGAACACCATCGAGGTTCATGTTGGTTGCCCTGAGGCAACGATCCAATACAATGCGGAGGCTTTGTGTAACCTCATCTGTCTTAACTTCCGGTTTGGACACGCATTCCAGAACAACAGCAAGACAGACCACGTCCTTAGTGTCCCGACCACTGATGTTGCGAACCAAAAGGTCCAAAGTCTTCTCCACAGTGCTGATAAGTCGCGACGGCGACCAGAGCACAAGGTTCTCCGGGTTGTAGGTCGGGAAGTCGTCTGACGAGTCAGGAGACATGCGCAGAGCTTGTGAGCCAAGTCCAGTGCTATCAGAAGCTGGCCGAACTGCAGACCGTATGTAAAAACACACACTCAAAGCCGCCTGGATAATATCCTTCTTCAATACCTGGTGATACATCTCGGCAATATCTTGGAAGTGCGCTAGCATAGGGTCCAGCTCGTCTAGGTATTTCATGATCACCATTGAAGATCTCAGATATGCTCGAGAAATTTGACCTGGCGCGTCAGATGCTCCTATAGCGAAAGGTCGATAAAGTGCAAGTAATGGCCGTCGCACATGCATATCCAGGATGACTCTGGACCTCCATTGCTTGCTCTTCTGTGCATCACTTAGAATGCCCTGCCTAGGGAAAATGTAGTTGATATCATCAAGGAATCGCTCCAGCTTGGCTCCCACCTCCAGGATCTCTTGATAGTCTCGAATTGTATCGATGCGATTCAACATGTGTGCTACTTTCATCCGCACACCCAGAGTCATGGCTGCATAAACTTGCATCTGGTTGTCGGTAACCACGTCTATGGGTTTCGACTGTGGTAGCTCTTTCATATCTGGGAAAAGCTCAATGTCATCCAAGTTGCGGGGTGGCCGACAAGTAAAGTCTCCTTCCCGTACCAAACAAGGAAGATTGCTTGCGAGTGAGATATGGAGGTCCATATCAAGAATTGTAAACCATAACCGCCGCCGCATTTCGCTGAAGAATATGGGGATTCGAGGTTCAAATTCGGAGGGATCGCGGTGAAGACCCATTGTCATGGCCATGCGTACGATAGAGCCCAGAGATGTCCAAGAGTCCTGGATCCGAGGGGTGATCATTCGCTGCGCATGTAAGAGCAAGACCTCGACCTGAAGTACCTCGAACTCAACCAACTGTTTTCCTCTTAGACTATCCAGCCATGTTCGCACAAGAGCGCATGCTGTTGGGATATGGACGCCGTCAGATCGCTCGTTGCCAAGCCCTTTTGATTTAGTTTCGAATCGGGATGCGATGGAGCAAAGTGAAAGTAGTTGCGGCAAAAAATATTCGGACTGTATTTTGCCTTCCCAGAAAAGGTTGTACTGCTCCATGAACATGGGTAAATGGACGATACGATAGATGGTCTCCGATGTATCGACATATGAGGCGACAAGCCTGTCACATACTGCCTTTTTAGGTAGGATATCAGTCATCCGCTTCTGAACGGGCATCATCGAGTCCACAAAGACGGTGATCGGAGACAAAGATTTCCGGTACTCGTCAATAAGCGCTTTGTGAAACCGCTTGAAGTTTAGCAAAACATCTCGGACGCCGTTGTTATTCGAATTGTTTGCCATGAACTCCTTGGCTTCGTCAAACTATGAAGTTTAGCAAATATGTACTTCAAGGTGATATCAAGGACAATTACCAGGTTGAGCAAGACACGAGGACTATTTTGGCCGTGATATCTTGTTCGCAACGCTCCTTGCTTGACTGTCAATCCCCGGATGGTTTCAGAAGACGCAGCAATTAGTCTGCCACCACTGCCTTCCGAAACAACGGGACTTCTGGCCATAAGTTGCCTCTCAAGCCTTTCCATGCGCATTGACAACTCTTCGAGTGAAGGCGCAGCCCCAGTATCCCCATTGCGGATAGGTCCATATGTTGAATCGTTGCTAGGGAGAGGAGTGCCTGAGTTGAATATGCCGGGGTTGCAATTGCGCTTCGCTGGTCGAGCTGGTTCTGGCATTTCGCTATCGGAGCCTTCAGAGAGATTTGCGGAATCGTGATCCATAGCATATTTGCAGGTTCGATTCGATTTCTGGCATTGAGAACAGGGACAAAGCCGATCGCATCGTAGTTTGCGCTTCCGGCATTCGGTGCATGACTTGACTGGCCTGGGTCTCTTGACACTTCGTTGTTGCTGCTGCTGTTGCTGAGTGAGCGCAAGACCCTGCGATGGCGTTTGCTGGTGTAGGTGCTGTGGTGGTGTTTGTTGTTGCGACAGCGGCGCATCGTAAGCTGTTGAGCTTAGAATGGACTGCGAGGCTGTGACCGGGGCGCTGCCACCATCGTGGGTAGTTGAGTGCGCTGTGGTCATCTCGGGCATGCCTGCGGTCATGCGACTGACTGCCAGAGGACTATACGATAAGGATAAAGCTCGAAGCTACAAGGGATCGAGCGATAGGGTGGGAAAGTGGTCGGTGGAAGCCGTATGCGAATCAGAGAGGCGCAAGTACGCGAGGTCGAACAAACGGCCAACGAGCGAGGGTCCGGTGAAAGTGCGCTGACCAGCTTCGAGGACTGAGCAATAAGTGGGATGCAGCGGTGTTCACGAAGCCGATGACAGCCTCGGCTGGGAAAGGTAGACAATGGTAGGTCGCTGGCGCACTGAGCTCGCAACTGACATGGCGGATAACGAAATAGAAGGAACTCGAGCAGAGTTATGGAGGAAGTAAAGCCAAGAGCAGAATTGTCTAAGGCGAAGCCGAGACGGATAGGTAAGTTAGAGCCTAGAGGCACCACCAGGCACGCAGCTTCGGATAGGAAACGGGGCACAAGGCACGGGACACGGGGGACAGCCAGGACCACACCGGTAGACGTAAGGTTGGTGGTAGTGTAGACCTTTGGTTGCAGATGGGATGGGACGGGGCAGTTTGGACTTGCCAGGCCAGGGTCGTTGAGCTTTACCTTGTTCGAACGGGACGCAGTTGACGCCGTGGAGCTAGCCTAGAGCTCAGTGGCAGTGGTCCGGTCCGTTGCCTCTCTTTTTTTTCTGGCTGTTCCGTCTGATTCAGCCACCCCAGACACGCGCACGCGCGAGTCGGGCGATCCAGCAGCGCACCCTGCGGGCCTGGCTACCTGGCTGCAGATGAGAGCTAGGGTAGTGGACCCGTTGCGTTGGGCTGGGTTGGAGTTGGGCTGGATCTCCCTAGAGTCGTACTGGAGGAATATTCTCGGTTTGTTAGATACGTGATGGCCCCGAGATGTGATTGGTCTCAAAGCGCCTTGTGCGAGGTACAAGGATGATTGTTACTGCTTGATGGTGGGATCTAGCACATGGCACAGTGATCCCCAAACTCCTTAATGTTGACTTTAGTCAATGACTGAGTCGTTCGTTCCGGGACTGCTTAAATGCCAGGAGGCGCTGGAGTCGCCATCTGGAGCTGGAAATATTTTAACTTGGCGGGGGGGCGGTTTGATCGGCCGATGGAGACAATTCAACGGACCCAAGACACCGTACCTTGTCTTTGATAGGTGTTATAGGGACCAGAACCTGGCTAGAACGTCAGAACGGGTCCAGTTCTTGGTATTGTAGATCGCTTGTGGTCACTTGGCGAGAATTGGTTATTGTGTGTCAAGTAGAACAAGAGAGGAATGTATTGTATGGTCAATAACACAATTGGACCCTAGAAACAGCAGAAATGTGATGAGGCGGTTATTCTCAAACGATCACTTGAATTTGTTTATGATAGATGATGAAATAGACGTTCTCGGTGTGCAGTGTCTACTTGTGACAGTGGAGAAAAGGCTCCTCCTTCTCTTTTATCAGACTGGATTCTGATATTGGACGGACTCTGCCACAGAAGGCAGGTACGAAAAGGCCGTAATTGCCTTCCCAGTGCCCAGCATTAAGATTGGATGGCTGTTGGGGAAGGCACCAGCGGTTGTAGTGGTGTCCTTCCCTTTCATCTCGGAGCCGATCTCTGGGCCTAGACCATCAGACCTTTGAAGCAGGTGGTCTCGATCGCTGTTGTGCTCCCCCAAAAGGATACATGAATCGCACGTGATACCTTGAAATTGATCCTGAATCCCATATTCGCTATCAATAACACGAATCCTGATTCAAATGTAATCATCATCAACACCTCCCCCTTCTGTGATCGACAGCCTCGACCGGTCGTTTCGCTGTCCGTCTCTTTTCGGGGCCGCTATCAAATGTCACCGCCTGGAGTCCTCAACATCAAAAATGCTTGGCCACATGGCTCGTGCTAAACCAGGAACATCCATCAAAAATTATCAAGAGATTACCAATCCGACGAAAGCCGAGAAAACGCACAAAGAAAGGAAATTCGATGAATCTAGTCGAGGGCCTTGAATGGAGATCTGCATATGTAACTATGCCGATCGTGACACTTGACTTACAGCACAGGCACAGCACGGTTTTGCTTGGCCCATCAGCGGGTTCACCACGGATTCAAATATAATCCTTTCGGCCGACTCATGTGCTCCATCGAATCCCCAGTCTCCTCCGCACGCGCAAACCCGTGCTTTTCGCAAGCATTTCCATTCAATCCCCGGGCCATCGACTTACACAAGACGACTCAGTCTCACTTTCACTTTTATTATGGGGTCATGAGATATGCTTAGCACAAGCGTCATTATCAAAGCCTCAATTGTTGCGAGTCTCGATTGACAAAAAAAAAAAGAAACGCAATGGCAAGGATTTGGTTTGCGATAAATGATGCTCGGCCTTTCGCTCTCAAAAAAGTCTGAATCGAGCTGCTTGACTAGATACAAGCGCCTGCGTGGAACGACAGCCCGTTTGCTGGCTCTCCGCCGATTACCATAGTTGCCTTTGGCTTCTCATTGGCATTAACATGCTCGGACAAAATGGCCCAATTGGCTCCTTGAGGCTAGAACCATTCCCCACCACGTTTCACCCTGGTTGGCGTCCCCAGAGTTCAGAGTCCAAAGTCCCAGACCGAGTCGAGTCGCGAGCCCGCAGTCTGACTTGGACCATGCCTGGTATATCATGTGCTCCGAATCATCAGCCATGAATGTTACATGCGCCGCATGCGCCTGAGCTGCTACGACAAGTAATTCCAGTCGGCCGACGATGTGCTCCGTGCTTCTGATTTAGGTGTCGGGTTTCTCGGCTCCGAGAAAAATCCCCCATTGTCGTTATTCGTTCCTCGGATCGTTCTCGACAAACGCTAATATGCCCAGGACATGGGCACCTTCTATTGCTATTATTTGTTCATTGTCTTTCAGCTGCGCACCCCTGGTTGGCTCATGCTAAAAGTTTCGCTCAGCAATGCCAATTAATGTCGGTTCACAGCCAGCTCTCTCATGGACCAAAATGCCGCGATTAATTGTCATAAATGCAATCTCTCAATGCAGCATAGCTGGAATGGAGTGCTTGCTAACAAGTCCTAGCCGCCTCTGCGAACTGCTGTCTTCATTAGTCCAGGATGACTGTCATGCACTAGACAGGGCTGAAAATGGTACGCTACGGCCGCAAGAGACAGAGACTCCGGAATCCTTTTACCACCTTGAATCAATACCGACTTTTCTTATGAGTGAGATATGAAGCTGACAGATTTGTGAAAGTTTATACAAATCACCATCACAGCTTAAGTCTTACTACATACTGTGCAAAAATCACTCGATAATTTACCAAAACCCTTGTCAAAGTGCATGTTTATTATACCACGTTTCTATAATTTAATTGGCTACAGTTTGGTAGGGTTCATTAACTTCTGCCGCCCTTTCTAGAAGACTTCATCTCCGGTACCGCACTAACGAGTTGGATGGCGTTGAAACTTGCTCAATTGATACAACGAAACAATTTAATGCAATTTGTCTAAATGCATAATAGTACAACTAGTCAGAGACTATTGAACACTCCTTCAGTCCAGTAAACAAAACTGGTTTGTGTTCTTTCTTCCCACGGGAATAAGCGATTGCTCAGCCAAGAGCGTCTAGCAACTTTTGATGGGTCCTCTACTCCGTACTTCTGCACCATCGTCATGAACCCCATGTTCCATATTATCCAGCGAATAGTCAGCCTCACTGACTCCCAGGCCAAGCCCCTGGAAGACCACTGTTGGGTCCTCTCTCCTGATCCTGATCCTGATCAGGCTCATGCTCATGCTCATGCTCATGCTCCTGATCGTCATCAGCCTCATCTGGCATATCGTAGTCATCAGCATTCGGCCCGGCTATTATGCCAAGGACATGCATCATTCGCTGAACAAATCCTGGAGCATCTCCTCCACCACGTTCGTGCTCTGCAAGATCCCTCATAAGTTCTTCGTCATCTAGTGCCTGCACGGCCGCAAGATGAGCGTCCTCTTCATCATCTTCACCGTCATCTCCAAAGGGTGCGGCGCCGGGTGCACCACCCTGACCAGCTGCCGCAAGGCGCTCAAACAGGTTGTTCAGGCGTGTTTCGACTGCACTTTGTTGACCTCGTTGTTGTTTGGCAAAAGGCAACTTTGTGCCTTCGCCTGTAAAGATATTTTCCTCCTCAGGGGGTGGTAGAGGGTCGAACTCGTAGTTCGGTTGCATTTCTAAGTACTCTCGTGGCGCCAGACCCATAAGTGATGTCTGGCCCTCAAGATATACAAGCCTTGTGACGCCTTGATCAGGAGGAGAGTCACTGCTGGGCAGCACACTTGTATCAACCTTTTCGAGACTCTTGGCTGTCTTTTCAAGGAGAGGGATAGCTTGTGCGTTGTTCCAGATATCCTTGGCTTGGTAGATATAGAGCTTAACCCAGAACGAACGCGAGTTTGAATCAGCGTTTATGCCCCAGATAGATGGAGGTGTGTCAAGGTTTAACTCCTGGAACAATCCACAGTACAGCCAGGGGACACGTCGCATGCCCTTCTCGAGCTCTTCAGTTGCACGAGCAGTATTGCCTAGTTGCAAGTGAGCCAATACCAATGTCTGTCGAAGGTAGATCGAGTCTCGGTTATCGGTCGTCTTCTCTAACTCCTCCACAAAATCGATCAACCACTGAGACTCATGGGCACGAATAGCCAGCCAATGAATGAAGTGTCTCATGGCATAGGGATCACTTGGATCCAAAGAGTATAAAAGCTTAGCCCACTCCAGGGCAGTGCGATTGGTGCCCTTTCGCACGAGACTCTTGAGGTAGTGATATCCAGCCAACCAGAACTGCCTGTTCTCTGGACGACGGAAATCAAGACGTGCTTTGCCTTGCTCAATGTTCTGACGGAAGGCATTTGTGGTCACGCGACCAAAAGTGAAAAGAGCTCGTTCACAAAGTTCAGCTGCGAGAGCCTGGTTTTGGTCTTGCTTAGCAATAGAGCTGACCTGTAGGAGTGTCGAGACATGATAGGGTGCTTCCTTGAGGAGAACGATCATTCGCTGAGGGTCTCCGATCTGCACGCATGTGAAGAAGAAAGCTTGTAGAGCGTCGTAACTTTGCTCGTGCACGTATGCATACTCCGTGAATGACCCATCTTCAGCTTTTGCCACCTCCTTCATGGTCAAGCCACCAGCACTTTGTTTTGGCCAGTGCTCACGTCCTTGGATAAATACGTTTCGACGCAGGGAAACCTCCGGAAGTTTCGGGGCTCCAGGAGGACCACGCAGGAAAGTTTCAAGATCAACTTCTCGCTGCATGGGGCGACGATTGCGTTCTTGTTCTTCCTCTGCTGCTGCGGACTCGATGACGTCTCGGCCAAAGAGACTTCGCATTTCATTGTTGGCCTTGAGGTGATACGGGTTGATAGAGAGAAGCTCATTGATTCGTCGAGTCTGAGCTGCTGTGTTCTCAGAGGTAGATGTGTTTGCAGGAGTTGATGTCTTGATGTTGAGTTCTCTCATGGCCTTGTCGATCTCGTCCTCATCCTCCTCGGGAGCTGCAGCCTTGGCCTTAGACTTCTTCTTCTTGTTTTTCTTTTTCTTGCTTTTCCCTGAAGTTGATGGTTGCTTGACTTCGGTCACATCCTCCTCGGGTTGTTGTTGCTCCACCTCATCCTCATCTTGTGCTTCGTCGTCATCGTCACCACCCAAAGCTGCAAAGAGACTCACGCGAGGCTTTGGTGCGACAGGCTCATTCTCTTTATCGCTCTCACCTGAGCTCATCTCTGCCAGAATTTGAGTCTCCTCTAGCTCTCGCTGCCTCTGCAGCTTGCGAAGTTGTCGAGTCGACATTGTGAGTAATGTCGTGGGTGTGACGAGTGTTTTTGAGTTTGGTGTAGGGTGAGCGAATGTGAGGCGTGACAGTGATGATTGAGATGCTTGAAGGGGAAAGAATGAAGAGTATTGAACAGGGCACCAGAAGGGATATTTATACAGCTGTTCGTTATAGTTTGTCGAGAGATATCAGGTTGCAGAACGTGAGGCTTCGATAGACTTTCAATCAGTCAGGCCGAAGAGAGAGATTATGACGTGTGCGGGGCTGTGGGCAGAAAATTTAAGCTCTTACAGTTCACGCATAACATCGTTGCCTTGTATCAATTAACCTTCCTACCGCCCAAACAATGTGGTCAATAGAGTCAAGGGGAGTACAAAGTAATTATTCAACGTTGTCGAATTAGAAGCAAACATAACTTCGGCTCTCAACATATCCACGACATGGTACCATCATGCTCATGTCAAAGTATGAACAAGTAGTCACGGCATTCACGATCACAAGAAAAGTGCGTCAACTTTGAGCTTGAATCGTTGGTTGTATTCATGTCAGATGCCTCATTCCTCTTTGAGTTGTGCTTCTGATATGTGTCAAGCTCCATTTCCTAGTTTTGTTTGCATCATCATGAGCTTTCGTCGCCTCATTAACTAGGCTTCCTTCTTCATAACCACCAGCGCCAGGCCGTGCCAGGCCGTCCTTTGTGTTTTTAACTCTGCAATTCAAAAAGGGCAAAAGAAATTCCTTTTGTAGCCTGCTATGCGAAAGGGCCTCCAATTCCGCCCGCTTCCAATTCGATCCTAACTCCAAGCCTCGTTCTTATAGAGAGCCAACCCTCCGTTCCCTAAACCCGTTCAAGCCCCAAGAACGGTAGGGAACCGTGTTTCGCTTGTGTAAAGCAGCAGAAATGCAATCGTCCCAAAAGTAGGAAATTTGTGATACATGTTACGAGCAATTATGAAACCTGTATCGGTTCGTAGTCATAGTCGACGTTGTGGCGTACCGCCCAGCCTCGCGGTGCCGTTTGACATGGATGATATGTCTCAATTCGTATTATACTGGCCGGTGACGTCGCGGCCGATTATTGTTGAGCAGGTGTGGTCTGATACTGAGGACGGCTTCCACCTCGTCCACCGCGGCCATAGCCACGACCGCCCCGACCACGACCACGACCCCGACCACGGTAGTTGCGATAAGCACCATCAACGCTCCCCTGGCCAAAGGTCTCCATGTTCTTGCGCTGTTCCTCGCCCCTCCATTCGCGACCGCCGGGCTTCTGGCCTCCGTTTTCGGTTCGCTCTCTGGATTCACTGGAGATGTTGTCAAAGAACGATCTCGACTTGTTGTAGGCAACAGCAGCATCGTCAGTCGTAGTTGAGATCTCGGGCTGCTCGGCGACAGCAGGGTTTTCTGGCGTCTCCAGAGGAGATCCAGCAATAGCCTCTTTGACAACATCTTGCTTGTTGAATTTGGCATTAGACTGGGCGAAGTCGAAATCAGAGTCGGGAACTGCGACCTTAGCGGCAGCAGGACGTCCACCACGGCCTCGACCTCTGCTGGCTGGTCCACCTCGGACGGCGTTGACACGCATCTCGTTGACCTTGTTCGTCAGGTTGTCCATAGCGTTGCCACTGTTGTTGCCCAATTGGGCCATAGCAACAGCGACCGCAGCCCTAGCAGCGTTGGTGGCATCCTGAACATTGGGCGGTGCAGTAGCTGCAGGAGCCTTGCTGGCAGCATCACCTCCTGCGCCTGGTAGAGAGAAGGGCTTGGCAGCAGATCCTGTCAAAGGAATCACAGGATTGACCCGGTGATTCCTGGGTCCAGTAGGAGTAGCCTTGCTGATGTCCTCAGGCTTTGCTTGGCCATTGGCTGCTAGGCTCGCAGCAGTCTGCTTGACTTCCTCAACCGAAGGTTTCGATTCGACAGGTGGTGTAGGGGCATGAGAGGGCTGTCGCACACCTTGAGCCAGCGATTTGGGTTCCGTGGGAGGTGCTGCCTGTCCGCTGGGAGTGGCTGGCTTGGCTCGATCGGCGCCAGGACCAATAGGAGCTGGCTTCGCATCTTGTGAGGGACCAGAGCCTGAAGTGGCTCGTTGGTTCGCGGGAGCTTCAACAGGTGCGTTAGGGCCAGGAGCACCGGGACCGCCAGGGCCTGGTGGAAAAGGATAGTTGCCCCAAGGTCCGGGACCTCCAGGACCTCCGGGACCGTTGGGTCCACCAGGGCCGCCCGGAAATCCTTGACCAGGAGGGAACCAGCCAGGAGGAGGGGGATACGGCATGTTCCCAAAGTTAGGGCCTGGGCCAGGTCCTGGAGCACCACCACGACCCCAGTTTCCCGGTGGTGGGCCTCCGTAGAAGTTGTTGGGTGGGTAAGGTCCTTGGCCTGGGCCGAAAGCCGCAGGTCCTCCTGGTGGAGCATTTTGGTTAGGCCCTTGGGCTCCAGGGCGAGCTCGAGCCTTGCAGCTTGTTAGCTTATGTGTCTTGAACCACAACAGCAAAAATGACAACAGAGTGTGAAATCCCAATCAGAAGGAAGGCAACGGAAATCTCGACATTATTTTTTGCGCTTTCCGACAATGACAATGTTTTACATCCGAAATATTTCATCATATGGGAGAAGGAGAAGGGGGATGTTCAAAGGGAAGAAAATGACTTACGCCAACGATGGCCGGATCATCGGGCACAGCTGGAGGCTTGTTCTCCTTGATGTTGGGATGGTCCTCAATTCGTAGATCCTTCACGTCGCTGCCTCGGAATACAATGTACTCGTAGACTTGGTCGGAGGGGGCAATCTCTTCGTCAGGTCGGCCTTTGCGACCTTCGGTACCGAATGACCTCACATTTTCAAGTGATACTGTCGACTCGTCCGAGTTGATTTCATGTAGAGTGCCAACATAGCTACCACAAGGTCAGCGACGTTAATCAATTGACGCGATTGAGCAAGTCACATACCGAATATCGCTTTTGGAGATGAGGGAAATGCGAGACCTATGGCTGCGTAAGCGGGCGTAGGCAGGCTTCAATGACCACGTCCAGCATACCCGAGAAATTCAGACATCGCCGATGTGAAAAGCCACGTTCAGCACGTGGTGAGCTTTGTGGGGGAGAGAAAAACGCTCGAAATACAAATACAGTAGCAAGAAGATGCACGATTCGATGGGTGGGAGGGAGAAGAGAGAAGGAGATTGTTTGGTCGTGAGCGAGGGAGAGGGAGAGAGAGGTGTGAGATGAAGGAGGGGGAGGTTGGTTGTGATTGTGTGGAGGTAGTAGAGTTTTGTGAGAGATGAGGAATGAAAAGAGGCTGGAGGTTTCTAGAGCAAAGCCCTGCTAGTAGTAAGGTGCGGATTAACCTCGGCTGTTTTTCGGCGATTGTTTGGTTACGTAGCTCGAGGCTCGAGCTCAAACACCTTCAACAAGAAGAGGTTGAGGGAAGGCTCTGAAACAGATCACTGATGCAGCAACATATATAAACTGAGTGATTCAGCTACGTTTGACGGTGAATGACCGTATTCTGCTATTGCATTGGAATTTGGTAGAAAGTTCACTTCAGATATGAAAAGTGACACTCATTATGAGAGTGGATACTTAAGATTTCCAAATTACACTCTAACCATTGTGATTTCAAAAATTGTTGTAGTAAGACAAGACGGTCTACATCTACAAATCACTAAGCATGCTAAACTCCTTCATCAAACGAAAGTACGCGTAAGGCCCATTATCAATAACAGCATAGCGCATCCATTGTAAGCCAAGCCAAGCCGGGTCAAGAAAACGACTGCCTAAACTCCAATAACCAAAACCATTCCTCATCGGAACTTGCTCAAGATGACCGCAATAATAAGAATAACCAAAACAGTGATAATAGAGATGGTGATTATCCGATTTGTAGCCATCCTGCAATTTCAAAAAATGTCAGCTCTTCCATAATTTGCCATGACGTCTGTGTGGGCCACTTTACCTACGCGCCATGCCCCTGAGTGTCTTGACGCTCCTGTCCACGTAGCCCTCACTCTCCAGCATTATGCCGCGAGTGTGCTCGATGGTTTCTCGCTGCCTGCTGAGGTCTGCTAGGGTGCCTGCGCCGATGGCTTCGGTCTCGTTGGCGAGGGCCTGGCTGGCCTTCAATCGCTGTGTGCTTCGATCAAGACGGTCGGTCCCCGAGAGCAACTGCTGTCGCTGCTCCATGTGAATGTCTGATGAGCCAGCGGGGTCGTCTGTGTATCGCGATCCGAAAAGTGCTGATCGATCGGAGGAGAGAGTGGTCAACTTGCGACGAGCAGCATCTGTGTCTGACTCGTAGTTTCGGAAGCGCTGATTGACCTTGGTGCGAGAGCTGGTGGGGATGTTTTGCTTTTCCAGGCGCATTGCGCTGAGCTGAACGGCGAAAGAGTTAGCATGGACCTGAGTACTGGTGGCGATGTTGAACACCAGATAGACCTACCTGCTCATCAAGTTCCTCAAGCGCCCGCTCGGCTTGGCTGATAGCGGCCTTTCGAGGCTCACCAGCGAGTTCAGGAATCTGGTCCAGCTTTTGGTTTAGGTCGGCCTGGATGAGCTTGAATTCAGCCTCGTATGAGCTGAAGAGCTCAGAGCCAGCATCGGTATCGAGAGGGTTCGACATCGTGAAAGGAGGCTGGAGAATGACAGGATATCGAGGGGATTGCAAATGCGACTAATTTCGGTCGTGATAGGGGTCGGACGCCGAATTATAGAATTTGTTGGGGGATGTAGTTGAATTCGTGTCGAACGCGCAATATTCGGGTGATGTTGGATCTGAGTGGTTGATGGTTTGACGTTCTCGTCAGCGTTCCAAGTTCGGCAGGCCGAGTACTGAGTACCTGGTCGTTTGCGTATGAGAGGCCAAGTGACCAATGAACGCAGCAACCCATGGTGCACGTGATGTGGTGGTCTGTGCACGATTGAATCTGGGGCAGTATATCACTGAGAGTTGGCGACGAAATTTTGGGCTTTTTCTTCTTTTTTTCTCTTCATAGAAAGTTGAATACCCCGGATTGCGAAGAAAAAGCGGCTCAGCGCCACGACCTCGGTCAATGGCGTCGGGTTGAAACAAACTGGGCAGACGAAGGCGGGTTTATCCTGCGCGGCGCTTTTAAGAATTGGTGACTCGAATTACCGTTTACCAGTCCCGTTGAGTGTTCGACATACCATAATTTGAGGTCTTTGAAAGATTGCATAATGAAATAGCGGTCTTGAATATTATGCATGTGAAAATGATGTTCCGGATCAGCTATCGTCCTGCCAGACTCGGCGTGGTGTAGAGTTTTCTTCAAGGTTGGGTTGAGATTTTCGGATCTTGAGGCTGCTGATGAAAAAAACCCTGAAACGGCATTTCAGCCAAGCCACATCCAGGATATTGATCAAGATGTGGCAGGCTGCATATCCCGCGAGGTTACAGTGCAGCCACAGGAGCATGAACCACCTGAGCTATCGCATAATGCCATTGATTATTGGGATCCATTGCCAGCTGTACTAGCT
This sequence comes from Fusarium oxysporum f. sp. lycopersici 4287, assembly GCF_000149955.1. Classification (NCBI taxonomy): domain Eukaryota; kingdom Fungi; phylum Ascomycota; class Sordariomycetes; order Hypocreales; family Nectriaceae; genus Fusarium; species Fusarium oxysporum. The sequence goes on along the minus strand of NC_030994.1, from coordinate 2,451,538 downwards.
CCAGCTGACAGTTCAGCAGCCAAGCTTGCAAGGTCCTTTACAAGGTCCCTACCGAGTCGAGTCGAGTTGAGTCGCGAGTCACTTCGGTTTCCAGCTCTGTCCGTGTTAGTGGGTCATAAGCTCAATGTTGGGACGGGATAATCATCGATGTCATTTCTCGGAACCCCCAGCAAAAATAGAAGCTCGACCATTCATCTCCCGCTGACTCCCACCCTCCGCAAACTCTCATATTGTAGATCCCCAAAAGCCACTGTCTCTCTTTGAAGCCAGAAACAGAAGCAAGGCATTACGGCACTGCTACTAACTCTAATCTGCCTGTCTTATCTATTAGTACATCTCGGATACTGTATCCGCTACTCGCTAAAGCATGCTGGAGCCACAGCACATGTAAGTCCTTGTCTCGTCATGGTGACCTCCACTATTGCTTCCGTTGTCCAACCCCCCAAAATCTATTCCATTGCCTCGTCATCAAATCAGCTTCGACAACTCACACCGTCTGTGGCTGCGAGACCAATACCGATACCGCTATTTATCCAATCATGAATTGATCATCGCCTGAACTGGAGTATTGGGCTTGGCTCTGTCACATGCTTTTTCTTCTATTCTTTGCTCTGTCTCTAGTCTGTTTCTGCTCTCTATTCAAGATAGATATGTCTTGTACACCCGCTTGAACAGAGCAAACCTTTCCCTCTCTATTGTCTGCCTGCCCACACCGACAGTCGATACAATGAGCTCCTCGACTGATCGCTTCCGCAGGAAAAGGGTCGCCATTGTCGGCAGCGGCTCTGCTGGAATAGGTGCTCTGTGGGCCTTGAACAAGACGTATCATGATGTCTACGTCTACGAAGCCTCCGACAGGTTTGGCGGTCATACAAACACTGTCGATTTCAAAAAGGGAAAGTTTTCGACAAAGGTCGATGCAGGCTTTCATGTTTTGAACGCCGCCACATACCGTGAGTCTTTGTCCCCTTCAACGGTTATGCGCCTAAGCTCACCAAGCTCCCTTAGCCAACTTTACCAAGTTCTTGGAGAAGATCAACGTCAAGACTACACCTACAGACCTAACATTCAGTCTATCTCGAGATCGCGGCGCTTTCGAATGGTCCGGTTCCAGCCCAGCCTCATTATTTTGTCAACGAAGAAATTTACTCTCACCGCGAATGTGGCGAATGCTTTTCGACATATTCCGTTTCAACCAATTCGCCTTGGATATCTTGAGCGATGACGAAGACGATATATCGAGCATTGAAGTTTTAAACAAAGCGACAAACTGTACCTGCAAAGACATCACAATTGGGCAATACTTGGAGCTTGAAGGCTACTCGAATGCCTTTAGAGACGATTATCTTCTTCCTCTGGCGGCATCAATATGGAGCACGAGTCCTGACAAGTGCTCACTTGAGTTCCCCGCAGCGACATTCGTGCGCTTCCTGTGAGTTCGGATTTCTAGTGACACTGTACAAGCCCATACTAATCATGTCTCAGTTGGAATCATCATTTACTGAACACAATAAGAGCTCGCCCTCAGTGGTTGACAATAGAGGGCGGCTCTAAATCATATGTCGATGCTGTCATGAAAGGATTCCCTCCCAATCATCTTTTTCTCAAGACACCAGTCAGGCATGTTACGACTGAGAGCAACGGTCAAGTTAGGCTGCACCTGGAAAATGGTTCATCAGCTCTGTACGACCACGTCATTCTCGCCACACATGGTGATGAGGCATTCGATATCATCAAGTCATCCGCCAGTGAGCAAGAACGTTCCATCATGTCCAGTTTCAAGACGTCACAAAATGAAGCCGTTCTTCACTCCGATCTCGATATGATGCCTCGCCGTAAGAAGGCTTGGGCCAGCTGGAATTATCTTGCAGTGTCATCGCCGTCTTCACGAAAGGGAAACATCAACCAGGTTTCACTCACTTACAACATGAACATTCTTCAGCACATTCCCCGAAACACATTCGGCGACGTCTTCGTTACTTTGAACCCGCTCCAAAGGCCAAAGCCAGCAAAAACGCAGGGACGTTATTATTACTCGCAACCTATATACACCTCATCCGCCGTCCGAGCACAGAAACTTCTAAAACACATCCAAAACACTCGCGGTATTAGTTATGCCGGCGCGTGGACCAAGTACGGTCTCCATGAGGATGGTTTCAGCAGCGGACTCGAAGTAGCCCAAGAACACTTGGGTGCTAAGCTCCCATTCGAGTTTACCGATTCTACATACAGCCGAGGCAAGATCCCAAGCCTAAGTCTCATTGATCATTTGTTACGCTTGATCATCTTGGTGATTCAGGTTTTTGTGGTTCAGATCCTTGAACGATTGGTCGGGAGCAGTCCTCCTCCACGTCAACGGCTTGTGAATGGTAACAGGGTGAGATTTGCAAACGGAAAGCATCGATAAAAGTGAATTGTGTGTCTATTTGGTAGGAGTTCTTTAAGATTGGTAGTTTTTCTGATTTGCAGGCGTGCACTTGAGGTTAAGTTATATAGCATAAAGCGATGAGATTGCATAGGCAGGTTTTATACTGCACGATTACTGAATTCGATATTATTTCTTCTTTCACACTCTTGGGTTGGCAAACATCATGGGGTACTAGGCTCGCAAGTTAGAGTAATATGATACTTGTTGGCAAAGCGAAAGTGTTTCTACTCCACTTCAGGCATCAAAGGTGAGGCCTTCAAACCATGACATTCACATGCCTTCCACGCAATATGACTACGTGGTGACTTGACTTGCGATCAACCTTATCATAGAGCCCTTATGTTACATGGAGGTGACGTGTCGCTACAATGAGATATCTCCTCAACGCAGATAGGCCACTGGAGAGTTGCGAAATGTGGTAGTCAATATACGTGGATAACATGCTCAATGGTAGTTAAGGATTGGTCCAAATATCATCATTATTCGCTTGCCTATATACCCAGAATCTAAAGCAAACGCCATTACACTTTTAAGCATTGTAGCAACTACCTCGAAGGTAAGTTGGACAGTATCGCAATACCAACGCCCAATAACAACTGCACACCCAAACTCAATCCCAAGATGAGATGGACATACATCCACTTCGTAATCTGCAACACAACACCATTCTCAGGCTGCATCCCCGGAACTACTATACCAGTAGAAGCCTGCGCCGTAACAGCTATCACACCAATCGCAAAAGTCGACATCAACTGTCCCATATCTTCCGTACTCCCATTCAGGGGCTGTCCATACGAGGACTCGGCTGGATAACTCTGAAACTGTCGATCGCTGTTCGTAGGACCTAGTGAAGAAGCTCCGTATCCTTGCAGTGCTATAGCTGAAGTGGCGAGCGATGTGACGTTGTTTCCGATGTAGTGCTCCTTGCGTATGGCGTTGACGACGGGTGCAACACTCACGTTGCAGCGGTAGAACCATGCTTGGGAACTTGAAGCTTCAAAGGCTGTTACTTCACTCCATGTTTGGCCCTGAGGTGCAGCGGCGTTGAACATGAATGTTGTTTGGTTGGCGCCGTTTATGGCTGTGATGTTGACTTCTGTTTTTTTGTCATCGTCGATTGTGATGGAGATTTCGTTGCCGTTGCCTCCTTTTGCGACTTTCCAACTGCGGCAATACCCTGTGGCTTCGACACTCCTGTTGGTGCTCACCACGAGATCGTATTTCTTTGGCCGTGAAGCGGATTCCTGGAAGACGTATATGCAAGATTTTCCGCCGCAGAATGCCAAAGGATCGTTGTTGTCCCATAGTGTTCCAGGTTTAGGAATATCGTCCATGCCTCCCCAGACCGGCCCAAGGGCGATAGTGCCATAACTAAACGTTTTGTTAGCGTTTACTTATGGAACCTTTGGGAGACCTTAGTGTACCTGTTTGCAGTGTATCGCAAGGCACCGAGCGCTTGTGAGTTGTTTTGCGACTTGTCTGCGAGAACTCTGTTTGTGACGATGTTGGACATGTCTGGTATTGTGACATTGCCAGGGTGTAGAATTGCAGCCGAGTCAGCTGTGTTTGTTGAGTAGACGAGACCGAGCATCGCTAAAGCAATCTGAGATACTATGTTGAGTATTATGAAAGCCACAGCGTATGACCGTAGTGAACGTGATTTAGATACCCAAGTGAGTTGGATGATCTTGGTCAAGTCTTTTGCTTTCAATATCAACTCGGTCTACCAGGTATTAGTTACCATTAACAATCGATATTTCCGAGCTTGACCTACCTCTCGATCTGGCCAATCTCGAAGACTGATAATCCAATATCTGATCTCCACAGCCATTGCCTCCAGAGATATCGTTATGCTCATTCCAAGACCGAGCGACAGTCCAATAATAAGAGCGTTGAATTCTCGTTTTGTCGTTGTCGACATGATATCTAGCTTCGAGTAGTACCATAATATCACGTAAATGGCGACGACAAACAGCACTGAAGCGAACCATCTTAAGATATTCGCAACCAGAGCCTTCCGTAGCTTCTTTGGACGATTTCGAAGCTTCTCTAAAGCAATTGCCCTACTTGGTCGTCGATGGTGTAATGCTTTGTCGGATTGTTGTGGCGAGCCTGGCGTTGGCGTTGAGTTTGACCTGCAGAGGGGATTCGATTCATCTCGCTGGTAGTCATGATGTGGTTGAGTCTGGAACTCTTCCTTTGGTGTATGAAACCTCTCCAGCTCATGAGCCGAGTGTGAATTGTTGTGTCTATCCTCTACCGTTCGCTCCATGGTCAATCACCTGAGAGGATAGAGGATAGAAGTAGTCAATGGCGGGAAACATTTCGAATTCTTTGGTGTTACACATGTTTTGGGCTTGGCTTTTATTTAAGGTTTTTCGCATCTTGCCTTGCCTACAGCTTTCGTGTCGGCGGGTCTAAGGCCAATCCGAGGTCCATGTAAGATTCCATTCCATTCGGAGTCAAGTTGAAACAAGCAGCTACTAAAGTACCTTTCCGTCTATTACCTCACGCCTGAAGAGTCACTGCCGTGGGTCTTGGTTGATACTAAGCTTTTAATAAGATCGATCCGTTTAAATGTCTGAGTGGTTATGATGTGCCACCGCGTAAGTGCAACCAATAGAACCGCTCAATGCATACTCCCTTTAAACTGTCAAAGCCACAAAGGATAAGAGATGATAGCATCACTATGGTATCCGAAAAAAGAAGCTTTCCAGCTGCTGAAGCATAATCGAGGCCTCCTGCTGCATCTACACTACACTACTGTAAGTTCGGTGGTGCCGACAGGGCTAAACGATGCAGGTGTCTAGAACCTCAAAATACGAACGAGCTAATGATGGTAGCCATTGCAGCAGGGATTCATGACCCACAGACACTGCCGAACTTCCTGCTAAAAGATGATCATGGAAGATCCCATACTACCTAAATGGCACGTGCTTCGGTTTGACATATAATAGTTCCAGGGACCGCAAGCGGATGAATTGTCTTTATATGGTAGGTAGTTAACCGTCCAGTTGAGTAAGCTGAGCTCAAACCTCCACAACAGTTGTAGTGTAGCGGTTGTTAACGGCTAGACGGCATAGTTGACACATTCAAGACGTGATGTTCTATTAAAGCAGAAGTTATTAGAGGAGAAGTTATTAAAGGATAATGGTACAAAATGAAGGAACATGTCTTCACTTTTTAGCGTTTAAGAAAGCTATTCGCATCGTCACTTACACCAAGATGTCTGTCTGTCTGCAAAAGCCACCTAGTTATTCATCTGTGATATAAAGACAAGTTGTTCACTGGAGACCAATAAATAGAAATGAGTGACAATTCAGTAGGAATACCGCAGTAGATAGATATTGAATGTGATATACGAAATTAAGCAATTACCAAACATGCCAAACTTCATGATCAATAGGCGTTTTTCCACAGGGTAGCTCACTTTCCACCATCGGCATTGCAGATCCCGATCCCCGACGTCAGCAAGAAATCCCCAAACATCAGCCGACTCAATAGCTACGTCTCACCACCAACAAAACCACCAATTGGCCCCAATTGACCATGAACGTAGCGCCTCGACTCGCGCGAAGTTCAGTCCGAGCGGCTTCTTCACAATGGTCATGTTTCTTCTGCCAGAATACCCGACCGAAGCTCCAGCGAAATGCCTTCAACTTTGCCCGCAATGCATCGAATAACGCCCGCACGGGACAGCCTTATACACCTACGATGGAGGAGATTCGTGCGCATTATAGCAAGAAGAACAGGACCGTAGCGTACGATTGAAAATGGGACTGCAGAGGTCGTGGCTTACGATTATCAGGTACTACGTCTTGAGTACAATCCTCGGATTTGTAACTCTCACTTATGGCTCTGTGCCCTTCTACAAGATGGTGAGGCACTCCCTCCTCAATATCATGATCCTTTCTAATGCACTTGAAGATCTGCCAGACCACCGGCTGGGGCGGTCAGCCTGTACGTGCCCACGGCGGTCCAGGATCAGGCGACGAAGGCGATCTCGCAAGCCGAGTCGTCCCCGTTAGAGACGCCAAGCGAATCAAAGTCACTTTCAGTGCCTCTGTCTCCGATGTCCTGCCCTGGAAGTTCGTCCCTCAACAGCGAGAAGTGCGAGTTCTCCCCGGTGAGACCGCACTGGCTTTCTACAAGGCCACCAACAAAAGTGACCAGGACATCATCGGAGTTGCTACCTACAGTGTGACACCTGCCCAGTGTGCGCCGTACTTCAGTAAGATCCAGTGTTTCTGCTTCGAGGAGCAGCGTCTCAATGCGGGCGAGACTGTGGACATGCCCGTTTTCTTCTACTTGGACCCTGATCTGCTCAATGATATGAACATGAAGGGCGTAGAGACTGTGACATTGAGTTACACCTTCTTCAGTAAGTTATTCAAGTCACATAAGGAAGATAGAAAGCCTAACGACTACTGTAGAAGCCAGATACGATAACAATGGACGATTCCAGAGACCTATGTCTGCATAGATGGGACAGATGTGTTGGATTAAATGTACAATACCCTCCTCTTGTAAAACAATATGCATACCATACAGTTATTTCGGATTAGACATGTCTATGACATTGAAGACTATGACTCCGTGTCACACGGATTCAAGTCAATGGTCAACACTTCTTTCTAGTCAAAAATTCCTTCTATAAAACTTTAAATTCCTCGCATGTGCCATTAGCATCCGACATCATGCAGATTCTTCTCATCTCCTCAGCTTGACGCCGATACCTGCAAAGAAAAACGGTGTTCTAATGCTCCAATGCGGCAAATGCGGCCCGCAATCGCTGACTCAGCCAACTCCACCATCGAGCTCAAAGTAGGGTAATTCAGTCACGTGCCCACAAACTCACTAAAATCCACACAACTTTTTCTCCTTCAGTTTTTCTTTCGTTTTGTCAATCCGCTCTTCATCGCCCAACGCTCAACTAACTCACCAGCGTCGTCCTCGCCAACCACCGACAAAATGGTCAAAGTCAGCCCCAGTGAGTTTCTCTATACGCAGCAACAGCTTTTCGTGTGTATTCTGACCTCAATTAGTCGTTTCGTCTTCTCGACGCAAGAGCCGTGCCGCTCACTTCAAGGCTCCCTCTGACCAGCGCCGCGTCATCATGAGCGCTCCCCTCTCCAAGGAGCTCCGTGAGAAGTACAACGTGAGTCCTAACGACAGTCAACCCAAATTTTCACGTCCCTAACAACGCCCAGGTCCGCTCTATCCCCATCCGAAAGGACGACGAGGTCACCATTGTCCGTGGTTCCAACAAGGGCCGTGAGGGCAAGATCACCTCCGTGTACCGTCTCAAGTACGTTGTCCACGTCGAGCGTGTCACCCGCGACAAGGCCAACGGCCAGTCCGTCCCCCTGGGCATCCACCCCTCCAACGTCGTCATCACCAAGCTCAAGCTTGACAAGGACCGTGAGGACATCCTGGCCCGCTCCAAGGTTGGCCGTGAGCTCGCTGCCAACAACAAGGTCACCGCTTAAGCGATGAACTTTTGTCGAGCAATAACAGAAACCAAACCACCAAAACCTTCAAGACGACACGATCAAACCTCTCCTCCATGGCGAGGACGAATCTTTTTTCTTTTTCACCACTCACATGATCACGACATCAATGTGAGCAACTCAAAGGGCAAAAGTTGATGAGGAAATGGGCATTTTACTCCGGCGTTTTTACGATACCTACGTGCTTTCCTTCTAACCGCACGGTACCTGGTCTACAGCAGGGTAGATGAATTGAGAATTTTTAGGGTTCTCAATGGCCATTTCACTCAACTGGTGAAATGCTCCATGGGAGGTTTATCCCGAAGTCTTGACCTGGTCTCCCCACATGCACATTTGCGAGTCCCCTCGTGATGTTATGTCGGACAGGTGGCTGACCCATCTGTCCTCTCGTAGGATGCTAACACGAACATCAGACGCATTCAATTCAATGTCTGTCTGTCGTAGACTTGAGTCGCACTTCGGTGCCTCTGCGCGGTAAGTCGTAGACTTGATCCACCGCTAGGATATCTCCGCGTCAACCACTTAGATCCATGGTTTTCGAGGTATACGTCTAGCGAAGAGTAAACCCGGCAGGACCCAACTACTATCATGGGGTCCTGCTCTCCCTAGAAGATTTTCACCGAGCTGCCAATGAGGCTGGAAATTTGAAGGTGAGGTACATGCTTTTAGCGTTATTTTTAGTATTTTGCAATCAAACATCATTTCTCATTCGTCATATTTTACCGTTCACTTGTCCCGACAAGTCGTATTTAGAATCCTCACTGAGAAGCGTTCATTCACAGACCCAGTGCGAAGAGGAGTCTAATGGCTAACAAATATTTGTGAGCAAACGTATCTAACATAGAGTCCTATGAACATAATCCATGCCCTTGATGAGAATGATCCATCTACCACTTATTCTGTACATTGAGGCAAACTTTTTGACGTCTGTCCATGACCCTCGAAACCCTAACATGTTAAGTATTCTAACACCGATGTTGCCTGTGCGTCTGTGTGCTAGGCGCTTTATTTGATTAAGCGTTGACCGATTCAACCAAATGCAAAGGCCACCGGCTGTGGTGGACTGTGAAACCATGCTTTAACCATGAGTAGCATGTGAAAGAAGCTGTGCAGTAAGTAATACAAATTGTAATCATAAGAGCAATGGCTGATGCCTATCGAAAGCAAGGAAGATGCGGCATCATCGATCGTCCCGCGTCCAAGAAATTGGAAAGGTTGTCAAGAAAGAATGTGAGAGGGAGGTTGTTCAGCGAGTAGAGAACCCATGGTGGCTCTTGTCCTGAAGGCTGACGCCGCGCAATTGTTGATCAAGAAGTTCAAGGGGTGGTCTGTTCTCTTCACGTCTTCCGACAGTGATGTTTGCTGTTGGGGAAGCGTTCACGTCTCCCAGCCTGGCACTATTACCACGAGAGTTGGTAGTAACTGCAGGAGTTAAGGATGCAGTAGCATGCCCGGCGTAATGAGGCAGCACACCTTGAGCAGTCATGGGGGAGACCTGTCCTGCAACTACGTTCGCGCTCGTTTTCCCATTCTTTCGCATCGTGGACCAGATGTCTTTCGGATACTTGCTGCTATGAAGTTAGCATCGGTCACACTGAGTAATATGGTATTCACATACCTCGTGTCGCGATCAACTCGGCGCCCTTTGAAGAGAAGATTGCCCTCTTCGTCACCCGAGTCGTCTGAAACTCCGGCACGCAACTTCTCACTCGGGTTTCGTGGGCCCTCATTGATCGCACTGCGAAATTCCAGGTATCGACTTCCAGAATGAGCAGCGTGGGATTCGGATCGAGGCACCTCAGAGGTTGAGCTTGCGTGAAGAGAGTTGTCAGTACGATGCAAAGACTCGGAGCGAGTAGCGTCATCAAAGCCGTAACGGGCAGAAGACCTGGTGGCTTCGGAGACAGCGTGGAAAGGATCAACCTCATTAGGCTTCATAGGCGACGTCTTTGGCTCATTTGACCCAGAGGCGTTTTGAGGAACATATTCACCAGCGCTAATAGGTTCCTCCTTGATGACGCAAGGTGGATAGAAATTCTTGCCGTCATACAGAGGGAGTCCATTCTCGAAGATAAAAGGTGCCCGTCCCCAATATGTGAAGCGAGCGTGCTCTTCATCCGGCGTCAACTCGCGATCGTACACATAATCAGTGTCTCTTGCGTTTTCTGGCTGAACTCCTGGCTTGAGCTTCCCAACGAGATAGGGAGGGCCCATGCTCTTGTCAGCATGAAGCTTGTTCCTAAAGAACGTTCGCCAGCCCTCAGCGTTCTTGTACATGCGTTCGTATTGCCGGATTTGCGCCCCCTCGTCGACTTCTTCTACCTCATCAGGTGCGATAGCAGATGTTGATAGATCTAAGCGCGGCTGGAAGACAGGTGCCAAAGCAGCATGGATCGGAAGGCTTGATGGCTTACGCTGTTGTACATCGTCATTCTTCGACGCATTGCTGAAGTTCTTGGCCGAGGTGGCTGCCGTGGTTGGTAGCCGACTTTGAACACTCGCAAGGCGTGTGTCAGTCTTGTCGACTGACGATTGATTATCGAAGCCTGAGGGATGCAATGGATTGACTGCGTTTGAGCCATCGGATTCACTGTTGCTGTTGCCATAGTCATTGGATGAGTTGGAAGGGGGCCCGCTAGGAGACCCGACCTTTGGGTATTTCCTGGACTCGAACTCGAGCTGAGTCGCCAGCATGCGCTCGAAATGCTCAATCTCTCGGCAAATGTTCTGAAGCCGTTCTTCCATGTCTCCAGCATCGATCTGGTGCTTGTTGTACCGAAGTTGGTCTTCGTGGTAACGTTTTTGGCTGCGAAGAACCTCAAGCTGCTTCTGGGTAATTGAGCTCGGACGAATTGACGACACGGGAGGACTGGCGGAACGTGAAGGATCATTCTGTAAGCAAAGAGGCAATGGTCTAGGCTGTCGCGACGATGGGCGTCCATATCTAGCAGGAGCTACGTTGAAATCACCACTGGGGCGAGGAGCTGATGGACTGGGGACAGCAGGGGGTGCAAAGCTCATCTGAGGTGGCATGCTGATAGGGTATAGAGCGCCTCCATTCGCGATCCACCACTGTCCGTTGTATAAGAATGGACGGGAGTTATCGAACTGCTCGGCAGGAGAGAGGTGAATATTTCGCGCCTGTTCCATACCCGCGTCCGGAAGCTTGCCATAAGGACCAGCTTGACTCGGGAGTTGCATTGGGAGACCAGAGGTAGAAAACTGATTGTATGAAACGGGAGCCAAGTTATAACCCATAGGAGGAGGTATGAAATGGTATCCTTCAGGTCGAAGTGCCATTCCTGGTAAAGTTCCTGGAGCATGTGGAGGGACCATTGGAGCAAAGTGGCCCCAACTAGGAGGGAAAACGGGATAAGCAACGCCCTCAGGCTGACTACCATTCATATTACGAGCCTGGTTCTGCCCATCGATCGAGCTTCGCTCTCGGCTCCATTTCGATGTTGGAGAATGAGGCCCTCGAGTGTTGGGCACAATTCGACCACCGGCAGTGACCCGAACATGGGTGGGGGAAACAACAGAGTTGTAAAACTTCTGAAAGCCTTCGGATTTCTGGGTTGCGAGATCTGCTGGAGCAACAGTCGGTGCTCGATCAAGCTCAGAATCACTCCGGCCTCGGTACTTGCGATCCGAGTCGGTGCCGTCAAGCTGCTGCGCAGGACGTCGATGCATCTCGTCGGAGTCGCTGGAGTTACCCTCTTCGATAATAAGGGACAATGATGGACTGATCACGAGAGGGGTGCGGATGATGTCTTCTGCTTAAAATTAGATTTCAAGTTCATGTTCTGGGGGTAAAAAAGAGATTGGAACGTACCTAATTCTCTGTCTTCCAAGACCTTGGATACGAGTTTGCGAGAAATCTCTTTTCGGGGAGGCCTGTGACGTAGACGCAACAATTCACGAGCAGTGTAGACAATGTGTCTCATCTTGGAAGGGTCCCAGTAAAAAGACAGCAATCAGCTGCGATGAAAGAACCCAGTTAGCAAAATTTCAAGTATTTCTTTGGGAAGCCAATGCCAAATCTCCCTGCATCAAAATGGAGAGTTGTTGACGAGAACCAGGAGCAAGCAAGCCAAGATATTGTCATTAAATAAAAAGGCTGAACCAACCATGATGAGAAGCCAGGGGTGATCCGCCAAGTGCAGTAGCTAGGAGACTTTACAGTGTACTGGATTCTGGGGCAGCCCAAAAAGCAATGCTATCCCGCCAGTGCAAACGGACCGGCAGCGAAAAGGTCGACACAAGGGTAGAAAAAGGAGGAAGCTCCAACTTACTTGATATGTACTGACAGCTAAAAAGCAAACAGTAGATGATACAAACTGAACAGTGCCCTTTGTTTCTAGGCGTCCAACTTGAATGACAATGTCTTGATGTGAATGCCAGATAGTGAACGTTTTCTGACAAAGACTGACAATGAGAGCAACAGCGTGTGGTCGTGAGCGAAGGCAAGGGTCGAATACTCGGTGAAGTGAACGAGGATGATGGAAGTGAAAGGTTGATGATCGTAATTGTTTCAAAGATCAGAGTGTTAAGGCTTGGTAGGCAGGTCGAAGTGAGGGAGGTAGGTGCAGAGGGAAGTCACTGGTTTTGGGAAGGACCCCCTTCCACCCTCCGAGGAGAGGAGCACCCCAACAGTGAAATGATACAGAAGCCACGATCAAGTTACCTCGCAGTATTTTCTTTCGGTGAGCGGTATCTATTCACAATGAACGGTTAGAAAATTCACAGGAAAGAAGAGTGAGGAGAGAAGGAAAGGAAAGGAGTCAACGAGCACGCCTGACACTCAGGTGGAAGCGAAGGCAAGAGCACGATAACTACTCCAAAATTGAATGAGGATAATAAAGAGGTGGGAAAATGAAAGAGAAAGAAGAGTAAAAGGACGCGAAGCTATTCTGAAAAGGAAATAATACCAAGGGAATACTCACATCGAGGGTGGGGGAGTAGAGAGGAAGGAAATGGCCACAAAGGCGAAGATGAGATGAGGATTAGTGAATTAAAGCTCACAGTATAAGCTTAAAGTCTCTTGAATGGCCTTTGAGAATGCTTTGCTTTGTGCCAGGAGATGATATCCCTGGGGGAGAAACAGAGCATACTGTGAAGAACTCGAGCTGATCATAGGAGAGACTGCAGGGGGGACATCTACACACTTCAGATACCACGATCGGTAACCTAATGTCACATTTACTTAGTTGAGGTGATGGATAGAAGACTGGTTGCTTTAATTGTAATAACAGGTTCCTCTCAATACAATGCAACACATCAATAAGTCAGGGGGCACTAGCGTTTGCACGAGAACTCCTTCACCCACTCCCTGGCTTGCAAACACTTAAGTGATCTCCGCGTTTGAAGACACACTATTGTTCTTCGTGCGAAATATTTGTATGGATGAGAGATGGAAGAGACGATTTAGGCATATTTGTTGAAACTTGAGTATTAGTGCATGCCTTGTGATACGCCTGGACTCAAGCACAATGCGAACTGGAGACCGCGATGAGCTTCTATGAACACGATCATAACTCAGTGTCAAACTCACAATAGTTAAAGCATGCGTTTTTTTGAAGCTGTGAATGGCTTCGTCCTGCGAAACTGTTGTCGTTATCAGGGAGTGCCTCTCAACCATCCTGAAAAGGAGAAGTTGAAGCAAAAGTACTGTTAAAGGATGTGTACTTTGCAATCATTGCAAAGAACTTACTTTTAGAGAGGCTTCTTCGAACCACCTCAATAAAATGTTGGAATATTGGTGTTGCTCTCTCTTTCATTCTCTCTTGCACGGGACCAAAGGTGGTGGTGTAATTCACTGGACACTTGCAGAAGAGTTCACGCACCGAAGGGAGAACCGTCTCGAAGTTGGTGGGAAGATGCTCAATAATTTCCTCCCAGACTTCTCGTTTACTAGACTCAATTATAATGTATTCGTTTTAAAGTGGTACTATTGTGATATTGTGAAAGGGAGAGTTGAATATGTGTAAGTGAGGGGTAACTTGGGAGCGTTTGTCTCAATAATGTAATTCAAAGAAACAATAGAAACAGTGATATTAAAATAAAGAAAACACAGTATTGGACCCTGTTGATCCAGTGTTTGGTTTCAAGATATCAATGCATTGAAGAGAACCCTACTTATCTGGTGACAAAATGGCCTAGTCGTTGGAACATAATTATTCTTGTCGCCTGCACTGAAGCCTTAGTAACGCTGGCCTAGAGACTGTAGCGCTTGGTGGATAGACATTCAATGCTAATGAATTGCACACATGGACTCACCAAATGATGACAGAACTTCATTATTTCTCGAAGCTGATTCTTTCTATGATTGTTTGACCGTTGATGCCTATGAACTTGGCGTATGCCTTTGTCCCTTCAATAAAAAACCTGGCCGACGCAGCACTTCAAGGTAGGGCATGAAGCCTCAATTGCGTCCTTTTCTCAGTAGACATGCACCACTAACATTTGCGGGTTTATTGATTACATGCCTCGATAATACCAGAGTTGTATTACTGTTGTGAAACACCTCATGGGAAGATGAGATGAGGCGTACCTCGGCTTAAAGGACGGAGATGCCGGCCCACCTCTTCGGCCCGCCGCAGCCATGACCACGGCTCATGAGACCTCATGCAATGTCAGCTGTCATGCCGAGCTATAGAGAGATGGTCCACAAGATATATTCCTTTGTCTTATGGGCAAGATGCCCAAGACTATTGACACCGATTAATATAGACTCAATTACCTATTACGCATTCCTCATGATAAGCATATTTTATCCTATTACCTATCATGAGCTGCTGTGTTACCCCTCCATCTTGTGATTGTCAGCCAATGTACCCCTCCACACCAATATCCCACCATTGCAAAGTAGCTTCAACCCCACGGGCCAGGAACAGCCAATCCCCTGGGTCTAGATTCATTCCTGCTCTTGTCACGTCACTAATTCTGTGACACATTCATTGCTGATAGGTCACCCCTGGCCAAGGTCTCATGCTACAGACTATCTCATGCCATGTTGGCGGTACCAGCGGATAATAACTTTCCGGGATATAAGGTGCCTTCGCTATAGTTACAGCTCTAGGTATAGACAAAGAATGAAACAAGATGCTGCCGGTACTCCGGATCTTAGTCCTCCTCGGCCCCATCACTTTACCCCGCCACTACCAAGACACAAGCGTGAAATATCCAGAGACCAACCAACTTGAGGTATGCGTACCTATGTCTTCGCGGGGCGGGTCAAACAGGGTCTAGGCATATGAATTGCTTCGGTACTGCGGAGGCTCCAAGCTAAGCAATTCGCCAACACGAGCTACTGTACGTATGCGGGCGTATTAGCTGTGGGCAGATTATTGAGAAACTAAATAAGAATGCTTGTATTTCCTCGTGTTCTCGTTCTCGTTTGTACCTTTGTATTCAATTGATCGAAATTCATCTTTCAGAAGCTATAGCTCCACTTAGACCGAGGTCTCACCAACGCTGCCGATCTCTAACACCGTCCTACAACGACATCATATAACTTCGATTGTAAGTCCTGTCAAAAATATCCTTCAATTCTCATTCTAACTCCTACCTTCAGAGATCGAACTCATATTCAAGCCTCACCCGCTACCAAACCATCAACAATGGCTCCTCTCACTCCCCACTGGCACCAGCCCTCTCACCCCGACATCCAAGAAGTCGTCATCGTGAACCCCGAGGAATTCACCACCAAGAGCATCTCGCGCGTTTCCCTCCCACCGTTTGCTGTCTTTGCGAAGTTCGATTTCCCTCCCTGCACGCCCGCCAGCGACCCGACCTACGCTACCGTTCAGACCGGCCGCGACACTCATCTCAACTTGAACAGTGACTTGCTGTACATTAACCATTCTTGCGAACCTACTCTCGTTAGTTGACCTACTTGAAGGAGAAGCCCCAGATGTTGAAATGCCCCCGTCCTTCAGAAAGGGACAATTTGATTAACGCGAGGGTATAGCTCTTTGATGTAGGAAACTTGAACATTCTCGTTGGACCCAAGGGTCTCAAGGTTGGCGATGAGCTTACAGTGCGTTATTCTCACCCCTCAAATCTCATGCCCAATAGCTCATGAGACGTCTAGTTCTTCTATCCCTCCACCGAATGGCACATGGCCCAGCCCTTCGACTGCCTCTGCGGCACCCCTTCTTGCCGCGGCCGCATCTCTGGTGCGCGCGACATGACCCAAGCCCAGCTCGACGGTATCTGGCTCAACGGTCACATCATCCAGCTCCGCGCCGAGCAACTCGCCCGCTCCGAGGATCCCACTGCCAACGCCCTCCGCGACGCCGTTGTCCACGCCGAGAAGGTCCTTGAATCGGCTCGTCTTGCTCTTCGTTCTTACACGAGCAACGCGCACGCTCAGAACGGAAATGGTACTTTTCCTTCCAAGTACACCAACGGAACTCTTGGAAAGGCAGCTGTGTTGGAGCATCGCGGCCCGACCTCTCGTGAGCTGAGCGGTGAGATGGGTGGTGATACTGTCCGCGCTTAGAGGCCAGGCCTTTGATGGCGGCGACTGGAAGATGTTGCTGCTGTTGAAGAACCCATCGGTATCAGATATGTAGGTAGTTAGTTCACAAACACATTCGTTTTATGATCGACGTGCTGAGTCTCGTTTCGCGGCGGTGGTGGAAGCTTCGTTATTGAATTCATGAGTGACTCTCCTAATCTGCCGAAGTCTCTGGTCATCTCCACTCCAGTCAAACGACAAGCCTCCCTTCTCAGTATCCCATCAAGACACCACTGCTCAATTGTCATTATCATAATCCCATTATATATACGCCCAAAAACGCCCAGGACCAGTCGCCGCAAACCAAAAATGTTGTCGAGAAGTTGTGTGGTGTCGAATCGCGAGGATGGCCATCCTTTACTCTCGCTCTTTCGAATCCTTCCAACGACTCCAAGCATTACGTCCCTTTTCAGAGCCAGCACCGCCGCTATACTTGGATTCTTGCTTCTCCCACTCAATCCGTTCCATGCTGCGACGTGCAAGGAAAGCGCGCGCGAACTTCCAGGCTTCTGTGTCTGCCAAGTTCCAAGCTTCGAGCGATGCCCGTAGTCGAGTGTCAACGGTCGATTTCTTGAAGGCAACAATCTTCTTGGCATGCTCCAGAAGGGCCTTTTCTTTGGCCTGCATTTCTTTTGGTGTGAGCTCTTTCACCTTCGGCGTATCCTCTGGTCGAGGTTGAGGCTTTTCAGGCCTTGTGTCGCCATCAGCCTTCGCGGCACGCTCCGCCTTTGCTGGTTTATCAGCCTTGACCTTTCCTGGCATGGGCCCTTGCTCGATTTTGCCGCTCATAGCCATATATGTCTCTCCCAAGCCCTTGGGAATGCGGAATCCAAAGTACCACTCCAGATCTGGGGGAATATCAGCTTCAGCCGACAGCCACAGTGCATGAGTCGGGGCGTGTTCATCGGCCACAGCCTGTTTGAAGTGCATGATTCGGGAATTGCTGGAGACCTTGGAGCCCAAGAGTCCTTTTGTGATAGTCTCAAGCCAAGGGTCTCGAGGTGCCTCTTTTCGGATCCAACTAACGTCCACCCTCTCCTTGAAGCTTGTCAAAGTCGCAAGTGTCCAAGGATGAGGGACTGTCCCAATTGCAAACGCACCGCTCGTATTCTGATACTGCTCAGGAGTAGTGACCTTCATAGATGTGGTGCCAGCGGCACAGTGTGCGCAGCTTGAAATGCCAGGAGGGCATGATGACGGGATGGGGTTGTCTGGGCAGAAGGCTAGGGAGTCGGCAAGCTTCAAGGCCGGGGTGACCATTTCGGTAGTGTGCTCAGGAAAGGGCTTGAGGACCTCGATACCCTCGGGGAAGCTACTCTGCCATACAGCGTGAAGATGGGCGTTGATAAGCCGATTGAGAGCTCCTAATCCTCTTGCCCTTCCATTAGTGACACTGTCATGGACCTTGGGGTATTGCTTTTTGATGATCTCTGGGCTATAATGCACCAGTGCAGTTTGTGCTTTGTCGACCTTGAAGTCATTCTTTGTTGATGCATCAATAACACTTTTAGCAGCTTTCAGTGTGGGCGAGTCCATCACTTTCCGGATCGTCTTTGTGACTTCTTCCTTGGGACCTACAAATAGTGCACTTTCGAGACCTTTCCACCTGGTCATGGCAGGATATGCTCCCCTTCGGAGGAAAACCAAGAGAGGATCCTCAGTGTGCGCAATTGGAAGCAGTGTATAATCCACAAGCATGCCAGTTCCCATAGATTGCCAAGCGAGCCATCTCATGAGGTCGGCTTTTAGTTCGGGCTGAACCTCAAGCCGTTGAAGTTCCTGGTACATCGGATTTCCAGTCGCCTCAGACGATCCCAAAATGGTTGGTCGGAAACCTTGAGCCCACCAAGCGCGACGCCACGTTAGAAGAAGATCGCTGTCGGCATCTTTTTCTTCCCTCGATTTCTTAGCCGTTGCATCGTAGTAGCAATAAATGAATGGGCGATCCTGGAGCGGGGGAAGCAGTGCTCTATCCTCGTCAAGGGTAAGCGAGCTGGAGAATGGCACAGATAACCAGTTCCAATCAGCCCACCAAGAAGTACCTTGGTATGAATCTTGTGCTCGAGTCGGTGGTGGATGGGCAGGGCCACGAAACGGATTCAGCTCTGTCACGCCTTTCTTGAGCGAGTGACGGATGCCATCGACAGAAGTCTTGATCTTGCTAGAAGCGTCTGCTTTTGCGGCATCTTCGGCAACATCGGTTTGGGCGGCATTTGGAGACAGTAGGGTCAAGGTTGAATAGGCGAAGACAATGAGAACGAGAACGAGATAGGTCAAACGACGAGACACGAAGCGGCGTTGTCTGCCGTAAAAGATGTTTATCGCCATTGGGTCAATTGGAAAATGAGACAGCCGGTTATCACGGATGAATCTGGTAGGATGCGTTTGCTGTTGATGTACGATGAAACGAAGGGCAGCGAACTTGAATTGGTCGAGACGCGCCAATTCTCAAGGTCAAAGAAGCATTTCGATGATACTATAGGAAGCGAGAGGACACAACATGCACATGCGACTGTGTAGAGGATGAAGTAGAGTAGAGTTGTTTGTTGTCGCAAATGAGGGAGGGGAAGAGGAGGTCAAATACGAGAATTGCTGACAGAGGCAGCAGCCCATCCCAGCTACTAAGGTACTGAGGTGTGATCCCTTTGTGGCAGGGGTTGGCAAGGGTCCATAGGTGAGACGAGCGAGAATCACGCGATAAGACATGGCACAGTCTAATCAATAGTACCAATGGATTAGCGAAGGCGTCAAGATTTGATTGCCAATCGATCTGCATAGATACATTTCCGTAGATTTGTGTACTTGTTCAAGATTGTATAACCATTCACTTGGAGACAAAGTCACCAAAGTTACCAAAGTCATCCACCAAAGGTCGTCACCTAAACCAAGACCTGGAGCTTGAGTGGATACAGGTATTTCGGTGAAAGAATACTCCTGGAATAGAACTCCAACTATTCTTAACCCTTACTTCTTTGTAAGCAAAAATGCCTTACAGCCTATCGTCGTTAGACTGTTAGGGACTCTTGTTGTCTTTGTCGAGGTTGAATCCTCAAGGTACCTACCTCTATCCCTGCCTTTTGTTCGAAGAGCTTGATCAAGCTGGAGTGGGTTCTAGTCGGACCCACCAAAGCTTTAGCTCTCCACTCTCGTAAGTCAAGGATCAAAGAAAGGCGAACGTGAAGTAACAAAGTGAAATGGCCGAGAGACACTTCTTGCAAATGCGAGTTCGCCTTACTCACATAAATTCAAGCAGAATTGTGTGATATTATCACAGTCTCCAAGCTATGATCCTTTGTGAGTACCTCTTATCTGCCAACATAGTTCAAAGCCATTGCCATAAATGTCCGTTTCTCCAGACGTCATTGGTAGGGCTGAGCAGGGGGGATTCTTAGCTACCTGTCTAAACTAGGCCCAGGTCCATATAATTGATCAATGGATATTAATATCATCCTCCAGTATCAAACGATGTGAGCGTTCATATAAAGACGGGAATAAAATTAAGTAAATTTATCCAACAAACGCTCTTCGTATCACTACTAACTTATGATGTGGCCAATCCTTTGAGCAGCAGAATGGCCTTTCTTTCATTGGCCCTATCCCTTTAGAGTCTTTGAATGACTAAGGTGGCAGTGACAGTGGCAGGCAGCAACAGCCCTATTACCATTTCTCTTTCACGCTCTCGAGTTGAGGTACTTGCGTGACACAGACTTTCAATCACAGTCAGCTATGACTGGAACATTCAATAAACAAACTTTGCCAGAACCTGCCAAATTTCGGCACAAGGTCAACTGTTCTATTCCCCAAAATTTCCGAATCTTCCCTCTTCATCTTCCCATCTCCCCCCCTTCAACAACAATAGAGAGGGGCCATGGGTCTCAGGCAATTCAGTCTCGACCTCAGGGTCGCGATAGAAGCTCTTGCTAGCTTCTCTAATGTATCAAATCTGCGCAAGGGCGATTCTGATGGAGAGATCGCTTTCACTTATACGCCTGAAGCAGAACACGAAGCCGAACTACCCCCCATCGATGTTCAAGCACTATCAAAAGATGCAGACTCGTACCCAAACCACCCGGGCTTTATGATCTTCACTTCCTCAGAAACACCAACAGACCTAGAGAAGTGGCTGGAAGAGACCTCTAGCTTGACCGATGGCACTACTATCGCGGATGCCGTCACATTGATTTCTAGCATGTTAGCTACAAAGCTGAGCACTCCCAATCAGTCAACTTCACAAAAACCGCCCTATTACGGCGAAGAATCAGATGTTGATCTACTCTCCGATGACGAAGACTCCTTCTTTGAAACCGAGTTCGATGAGATAGACATTGACCCGTTACTACCTGGCGAATTTGCCTCAGAGAATTCCACTGAAGCCGATGATCCAGAATCAATGGCACGTCTGAAGCGTCACTTGCGAGAAGCCAAACAAAAGGGGTTCTGCATCTCCATCCCGCCTGAAGAAATACGACAGTCGTCTTTCGGCCTCTTCTCGCTCTCTATTCGAGTATGCAAGCTTGGGATCCCAGAAGAAGCCTTGGAAGCTTGGGGTATTGGGCCGATCGAATACATTGTCATGCTTTGCAAGCTACCATCAACTTATCCTCATGTGTTGGACTTCCAGCATCTTCCTCCCGACCAAACCCGAATGCACTTCAGAGTCGGCAAATGCAGCAGTCCGCGGCCAAGTTATAAATCCATGAGGCAGATGTTTGCAGGAGTGGACGATCCAGCAATGCCAATAAACAGAGACGAAGAGAGCACGGGTTCCTTTATTCCCCTCTATATGTCGTTGTCACTCGACGCACTTCTCAACCGTTTATTTCCAACCCTTTTACGGCTGCGCCGATCAGAAGGGATATCATGGGATGAAGCACGAGAACTGGAATACAATTTGAGCCTACGTCGCCATTCTAGAGACATGTCAGATCACGCTCAAGATATGATTGTCTGTCAGGACCGAGACTCATCTGATGATTGCTTCGAGCCTGAGTTCCTTCGGCATGACTACCTATCGAGGAATGCAGACGAGATTAACATTGTTCTCATTGCGATGCAATTTGGCCTCCAGAGATTGATTAAATGCACCAAGTACTGTCTGGTTTGCCATCGAAGAGCAAAAGGAGGGTTTGAGGCCGTAAAACCTTTCGTTTGTGAGAATGAGCTTTGTCTCTACCAGTATTTGTCCCTTGGTTTCGGCCAGAGCATCGAACACGAGATTATCAACAATCCATACGTGGTCGACCTTCTTGTGAGCTTCTTCTATGCTGCTGTCACCCGTTCCCGTCTCCGCGAGTTTCCCAGAGGACTAGGTCTCAAATGTCCCTCGTTAGCGTTCACAGCGAGCGCATCTACCCCGGTCAACGCTGATGCTTACTTCAAAACTGGCGTGTTGAGGTTTGAATCCAAAGACCTTACTACATGCAGAACTATCAAGGCGGGCCATTGGTTACTGCTTTTCGTCCCTGGAGCCAACACGCTGGATTCCCTGACACCAGTCATGAGAACATGTAAGTGAAACCTGAAGCATGCAAAACCGTGTCAAGTATCGGCTTGGACAAGAAGGCTAATAAAGTATGTAGATCGCGAGAAACATATCTGCTGTGTCGAATCTTGCATCGATACCGACTTTACGTTCAAGGTCATGCATACGTTCACGAGTCTTGACAATATAGGACAGGAAACACCAGAGAATTCTGTGAATCAGGTTACCCAACCTACCCCAGGTGGTGTAAAAGTATTGATTTACAAGTATGGACAAGACATCGACGAACTCGAGGATAATGTCCGTGATGAAGCACTCAACTTCATGACCAGTTGCATCCCACCTGTGCAAACAATGAGACAATACCTAAAAGAGGTACCCGGGCGCCGGCTATCTTCCTGGAGAGGAATGGAAGGATCAACACTCCGTCTGCTGAACTGGATCGTTTCCTCGAATAGGTCACATATTGTACAGGATAGCCCAGTTCCTGGGGCATCTGCAACAGAGGAACAAACACAGAACGGCAGCCTTGTTGGCGGCATGAACAACCACTGGGTGCAGTTTCGTTTTGCACAGGGCTCTCCTGAAAAGGAGCTCATTTTTTTCAATGAGCTGCAGAAAATACCGAGATCTCGAATCGGTAGAAGCTACCAAACACTTTTCGCGTGGCATGGAAGCCCTCTTTCCAACTGGCATAGTATCATTCGAACCGGCCTTGACTTTTCGAACACGCTTCATGGGCGTGCCTATGGCAACGGCGTTTATTTGGCAAGAAACTTCGAGACTAGTCGCGGATATTCCAACCGTGATACGCTGAAAGGATGGCCAAGCTCAGCATTGAAGGTCGCGAGTGCCATCAGCATGTGTGAGATCGTCAATAATCCATCTCAATTTGTGTCGACGGATCCATTTTTTGTCGTCAACAGGATCGATTGGATACAATGCCGCTATCTCTTTCTTGAAGTCCAAGCACTTCAACCAGAATCCGCAGTCCCCCTATCCTCTGAAGGATTATTTCCTGATAGGGTGCAGGATGAGGATTATATCGAACAAGACCCTGCTTACCAATTAACTTATGGACGGCAGCAACGAATTCATATCCCTCTATCAGCCATACCAAAGTCTCGTCGACGTGCATTCGGGCAAGGCCAGCAGAATGGCACGGGTTCATCCATAGACCATCCTATCGTTCTCGATGATTCGGATTCAAACGGAAGCCCTAATCTCAACGATTCAAGCTCTTTGGAAAGCCCTGAAACAAGGGACGATATCGATGTTCTACTAGCCTCGGATGACGAAGGTGATGACCTCCAGTTCGTAGGAACACGAAAAAGACGGCGGACGTCTACAGACTCGGGTCTGGGTGAAACACAACAAGGACCTGACGATGTAACACCATTTCAACCAGGTCAGCTTGATATTGATTCTCTGCCTAAACTTGCCGAACCTACGTGGGCATCATCATCACCAGCTGCTCTACGCGCACTCAACAGCCAGATCAAAGACCTACAAAGGACCCAGTCCAAAACCAACCTGGCCACGCTGGGATGGTACATCGACTTTGACAAGCTGGATAACCTCTTCCATTGGTTCGTCGAGCTTCACAGTTTCGACTCGGACCTACTACTTGCCAAAGACATGGCCAGCCATGGATGCTCGAGTATCGTGCTCGAGCTTCGATTTGGTGCTTCTTTTCCAATCTCGCCGCCTTTCGTTCGTGTGATACGACCTCGCTTTCTACCTTTTGCTCAAGGAGGTGGAGGTCATGTCACAATTGGCGGCGCTATATGCTCAGAGCTGCTCACAAACTCAGGTTGGTCCCCGGCTCTTTCACTGGAAAAGGTGTTCCTTGAAGTCAGAATGAATCTCTGCGAAAGGGACCCTCCAGCTCGTCTCGAAAGAGTCCATGGTTATCGCGGTAATAGAAGTTCGGGGAACATGGACTACAGTATGTTCGAGGCTGTGGATGCGTACCGACGAGCGGCTGTGTCCCATGGATGGCAGATCCCGTCCGATCTTCAGATGTTGCAATCCATGAGTAATATTACGGAGACGTAGTGGCATCAACAAATTGGGGACCCTTTTCTGACAGATATAGAGAATATGTGCCCGCCTTGTCACGAATTACGAGTTATGAGTACTCTTGTTTTTCCAATAGGGGAGTTAGCTGAGAACCAGACTCGGGACATCCAGTAAGTAGATCATAGGTAGTAATAAAAACCTTTCTACTATGATATTTCTCTTCATAACTATACTTGCTCACTTGACTGGTGATGGAACTATCTAGTTTTCGTCTTACGATCGAGATTCCGGAACAGCATGAAGTGACATATTTAACATTTTTTTTTTATATTTATTTCTTGAACTTTTTGACAGCATCGCCATTTGCAAGGCTAACTGAACCGCCGACCTAGTCTCCCGTCACAGCACAGCAACTAGGCCAGCACCTGTCTACTTTTGGTTGATCCAAATGTCTACGTTTTGATTTTACTTCTATGCATTTGCAGGACTAGGATGAGAGAACCGAATCTCCGAGAAATGTCCTTTGGTTTATATCTCCAAGCATACCACTCTTTTTCCAACCTCGAAAGGTAAGAAATACAGGTATTACCCCAAGACAGATGTTTAGGAAAGATTGTGTAGAGCAAAGAGAAGAATTAGGTCCCAGGAAAGGAGAACACGGTAGTCCAGGCTAAGGAATAGGTGAAATTGTGCAGCATAGCAGAAAGCAAGTTAACCCGTGCCCCAACCCGCGCTGCAGTCGTTCAACCAAATCCCTCCCTCCCATAATCTTCGTTTCACACTGTCGTGTGCCGGTCCAAGTACCTTATCGATGTTGTTTGGTGAGTGTAAATGGGAAATTTTTAGAGAAAAAGAAACGCCAGCAAACCAAATCTGGCGGACGGCGAATGCAGTATGATGCAGAAGCTCCCCGGTAAACTCCAAAACGAAAATATCCCATATCATTTCAGCGCGTCGCAACTCGGGATAAACTTTGCGACATCCGTGGCAGAGGGATATGTCCCGTGAAAACACGGGTACCCAGTAATCTCGACGTGGTGCTATTCATGAGGAAACGAGCCCTCACATGATTTGAGTAGATGAAATCCTGTTGACAAACCGTAAGTGCGCTTCCAGCACTCTAGTTGTGCTGGAAAAGGACGCTGATAGACTCGCCGTGATGAACACGACGGATAGCCTCAGCAAAAACGGCCGAGATATCGAGTACCTCAAGCTTAGGGCAAAGACGACGATGCTCGTTTTGAGGAACAGAGTTGGTTACAAGCATCTTGTCAATGGCAGAAGCATTGATGCGAGCGATAGCGTCGCCACTGAAGACACCGTGGGTGACGAGGGCATAGACTTGAGTAGCGCCCTCCTTCTTCAGAAGCTTCGCAGCACGCGTGATCGTGTTACCAGTATCGACAATGTCGTCAACTAGAATGCAGATGCGGTTTGACACATCTCCAACTAGCATCATACTGGCGTTACGATGCTCGGTAAATCGAATGGGCCGTCGCTCCTTTGTAGCAAGACATGAGTTTTCAAAAGCAGCAAAATCAGAATTCTGTGGTATTACCTTGTGAATCAGAGCAAAGTCAGTCTTGAGACTGTCCGCAATCAAAGTAGCTCGCTTTGCACCTCCAGCATCGGGAGACACAATGACAGCGGTGTGGTGATTAGGAATTTGAGATTGGATGTAGTTCTGGAGTAGCGCCTTTCCGTACAGGTTATCGACAGGAATGTCGAAGAAGCCCTGATACTGAGGATCGTGCAAGTCCATCGTGATAATATGATCGGCACCGGCGCAGGTGAGCAAGTCGGCAACGAGAGTACCAGCCTGAGCGATCCACTGCTTGTAGCCAGGCTTAGGCTGGAAAGCAGAGATGTTTGACTGGTTCTCATAGTCGTGAGTGGTGTAAGCATTCCTCTGGGAAGAGGTCGAGTTCTCTGCGTGGTGTCCACGGGCCTCAGAGGTGCTGCTCGAGATGGTGTCTGAGCGACGAGGAGTGCTGAAGACGCCATTATTGCCGTTAGCACCATTTGTCGCGCCCTCGTTTGCGAGAGCTGTTTTTGAGAGCTTCTCGGTCAAGTTGTTGACACCATTGGGCAGGCCAGCTGACTTAGGGCCACCTGGACGAGGCGTGGGAGGAACACTCTCAAATGTGTAGTCTTTGGAAGCACCAGAGATCTGCGACAAAGGTGCGCCGGCTTTGTTATAGGGCCAGTCGGGTTGTCGCGAATAAGGGAAGAGTGGGACAACGGCGGTGACTCGTTTCGCAGAGCCAGTCTTGCAGGCTGAGATCATGATACAGAGATCGATGAGGTTGTCGTTTACATTGCCGGAGCCAGATTGTATGATGTAGACATCTTTGCCGCGAACTGAGTCCTTGATTTCGCAACGGCTCTCGCCGCCAGAGAATTTTCCAAGAATGCGATTGCTTGCCGGAACACCAAGAATTTGGCAGACATTTTCTGTGAGTTGCGGGTGGGAGTTGCCTCCCAGAACAACAATATTGCGCACCATGGTGAAGGTGAAGTTGTGTCGGTTTGTGGTAGAGGTGAAGGTTGCTGTCGGCTAGAAGAGCAAAAAGTTTTGATGCGGCGAAGGACGGAAGCGGAAAACGGATGCGGAGGGGCCCCGAATCGGAGGGGTGAGTACGTAGTTTTTTTTTTTTTACCCTCTGAGGGGGAAACGAGACCGAGTCAAGAGCTTCTAAGCGGTGGAATGGAGTTTCGACTGCTGTTGATGAGACAAAGCAGAGATGGAGAAGACCTGAGACAATCCGAAACAGGTCGGAGTAAGACTGAAGCCAGTCGAGATCGAAATTGAGGCTGGGTTGAAAGGTTGCAAGTTTAAACTGTGTTGACGTCCTATTGTGAATTTTTTTAAACTCGGCCTCTGTCAATGGCAGCCCCGGGTTCTTGGAGCGCAGCAACGGCAGTGTGTGGGGTGGGGAGCTTGTGGATTTAGCGGAGGTGTGATTGGAAATAGGTCGTTCAAGTGTCGAACCGTGCTGCAAGAGTTGGCTAGCCTGGCCTGGCCTGGCAAGCAAGCAAGCAGTGTCCGGTACGGCACGGTAATGCAATGCGAAGCCGTGAACGCTGTAGCCGATGCTATTATTGACAGAATTGGGGAATTTGGATGGCTGCGTCCAGATACCGTTTTGGCGGACCAACAGGGATTCAGGGCCGAAGTTGACGCACAGGAGAGTCGGACAGGCAGGGCCAAATCGACGTCACTGTGCTGTGCTGGAGCAGGCGGCTCAGGCTCAGTGTTCAGTGCTCAGAAGCCGGATGACAGGGCAGGGATCTCCAAGTAAACAGACGGTCTGCCGGTGTCGGAGGCAGTGTGATTTTTCGAGCAGACAATATTTACTATGAGGCGCTCGACAGTGAAGGTAGCCGGAAATTGTCTCCAAGGAGAAGATGTTGACGAAGGGAGACTCCCAGAAGAACAAAAGCCAAGCGACAATCGACGAAATAATAGTCGAGGATGGCGCGCGATGGTCGTAACGACGGGCAGTCCCCGGGTGGAGGAGTGGAGATGATGGGGAGTGGAAGGAGATCACAGACCCATTGTGTGAGATGTTGAATGCTTTTGTAGGTAGTGAGCAAATATAACCTTTGTGGAAGAGGGTCAAGTTGGACAGGCTGAGTTTATGGTCAAATCAGAAAGTATCCGTTGTGCTCATTGTCAAAGTTGAGCTTGTAAATGGATGATTTATTAGAGCCTGGTACATGAGGTGATCGGGGGAACCCTCCAGCAACCAAAAAGATGATGACATGGCGGCACCCGCCAAGTTGACATTCCCACAAGGTAAACTTACTAAAAAATACTAAGACACAACTGACGCCTGGTACTTTCCGATTTAGATATATCTGATACTTTGCGATATCTCATTCTTTACTTACAGTATGGATTATATCAAGTTCTTAGCTTGACAGAGCTATGTTATGTTGCATATCGGATTTTCTTCTAATAACTCTCGAAGATAGGTACCTAATTAACCTGAAACTCGAAAAGCCAGAGGTACCTATACATGGCTGACTTGTACCCACCCCCGCCAATTCTCATGTATCCAGGGTACTCTACGGATAGAGTCAGGGCATCTGGAACTCTCCCGTTCCGCCATTTAAGAACCCCCGTGGTCATCGATTTATGAGAGATAAAAAGATACTGAAAGTATTTTCAAGCAGGGATAGCGGTTGCATACCGCCATATCATAATCCGAATATCCCGTTCTGTTCTTTTTCTGGTATTGTATTCTCTGCAGTTGTAGAGGAAAACTCGGTACTCCCGCCAAACAACTTTCTCCGTAACGCCGTGAATAAGGTGCCAATAAACTCTTTTGCTTGAACTGTACGACATTGGATGCTCAGCCTGGCAGGGGTTGTCAGTCATTTGATCTGTACCAACCCAAATCATTAGGTGTTCGTTCTCAGAAGAACAGCCAGAAACTATTCTCTTAACATGGCGCTTTACGAGACCAAAAAAATCACTACTGCTTGAGGTACTTGGCTGTTCTCCCATGTCCAAATTCCACGACGAGGTACAAACAAACATAACCATTGTCTCAGCCTGGAACTTATCGAGGCTTCTAGCTTCCTGTTCTTCTGATGTGGCCGGCATCGGTCAACCTTTGTTCTGGAACAGTGGCTTGCATGCATGCCTTTTCCTGTGGAGATGCACGCGACCTCCTTCTTCGAACATAGTGGCACGCAAAGAGCTAAGACAGATAATTTGTCAATTCGACATATTGTCCTACTTGATGATGCCATTGGGCATCATATGACTCCCTATTGGATCCTGTATATGCATACTACCGCTACCGGTACATGTTCAAGATGCTCCTCAACCTTAGCGGATATCTCTCGGTTTCTCTCCTAATAATTGAAACCCCTTATTGGTTCGATGTATGATAAGAATTCATTGGACGGGAAAAAAGAAAAGAAAGGTATAAAGTGATGCACTCTGACGTGTGTCCAAAGTCTTCCCCAGCTTTTAGCCAGACTCACATGCAAAAATACACCGCATTCAACTTCACGTATTAGCTTTGCCCAATAAGAAACCACGTCCAAAATTCACACAAGGTAGCAGAAGCCAGATCGTAAAGGAACAAGCTGCAGTGTAAAAAAGAAGAGAAAACGGAACCCTCCAGTGT
>NC_030994.1:2311417-2421669 GCF_000149955.1 Fusarium oxysporum f. sp. lycopersici 4287 | reverse complement strand
TCACGGATAGTCGGATCATCCATCTGAACTGTAAGCTCTTTCAACAGCCGACTCACATAGAGGGATTCCTTAGCAGCCTGTGCCAGGGCTAGGAGCTCTGCCTCTGTTGTGGATGTGGTGACTGTGTCCTGCTTGCTAGCTCTCCAGTAACTGCCGAACACTCAACATATCGATCAGCTCGCAGAGTTTGCGCAACCTGGTATCCTTCTTGCGGATATATAATTCCGTTTGGATCTTGCTCCGATCTCAGATCACGCTTCAGCCCAAGGATGATAAGGGGAAGGGTATCGATGCGTTGAAACGATCTCTTGATTTCGTCTTTCCACTATCAAATCTGAGTTGCATGCTTGGTACCGTTTATGGAGCACTTACATATCTCTGCATATTGATCAAACTCAATCGTTGGCTGATGTCGTAACAAATGACAATGGCATCAGGGTCAAGGGTCCTCCAGTTATCAGGACATGATGTGTCGAAGAACTCGAATTGAAACTTTTTGGCTCCTGTCTGAATACCGAAGATGAAAGGTTGATCCATATCACGGAGCATGGGAATCGGGTTGGCTTTTTCACCTGCACTGAGTCGGCTGAGGATATGGATTTAGTATGATACGTCGAGGAATCGATGGAGGAATTTAGACTACATACGAGAGAAAGGTCGTCTTGCCGCACTTTTCATCGCCTACAAGGAGAATCTTGATCACCTCGGGGTCCATTTTGCATGTGAGAGTGCTAAAGTCGTTAATATGCTTATATTCAAGTTTGATGTATGGAAAATGACCAGCTCGAGAGGAGCAGATATGGCGTCTATTAAATGAATGCCAGAGATAGAGATGAGATGAGAGCTGTACGTAACTTATCAGTATACCCCCAACTGTGGCGTCGTGTTTAGCACAGCCACATTTACAAGACAAGCCACATCTCGAACTGCAGCAAAGCCCTTTTCCACTTGTAAACTCTGATGGGTCTGCATATAATCGTCCAAAATTGGAACCCACCAACTTCATGAGACCCTTTGGCCGTTGTCTTGGGCGGCAAACTTCGCCCGGAGGCCTAGTCAGCCGAGTCAAAAGTCGAAATTTCTCGCAACCCCAACCTCAACTAAAAAAATCATCAAGTGGTGATTCTTCAAAACTTCCTGTGCAGTCAAAAGGTGCCAAGTACCTCACCATGTCTGCAGAGTCGAATTATCAGTCATGGACCAAAAACGGTCTCATTCAGAAAGTCAAGGAACTTGAGGCTGAACTCAGGAATCGACCTGCTCCAGGGCCAGAACCAAAACCTGAGAATCAGCCTGAGAATGAAGAGGGAGATGAGGCCAAGAGGACAAAACCAAAGGGGAAGAGAAAGATGGATCCCAGCAAATACTCTACACGATATATCGCCTTGAAACTTGCGTATCTGGGCAAGAATTACGGTGGCTTTGAGTTTCAGGCCATGGCCAACGCTCCATCGATTGAGGAGGAACTGTGGAATGCTCTCACAAAAGCATGCCTCATCTTTCCCGAAGATGAACGGATTGTCGATTTTGACTGCTGCGAGTATTCAAAGTGCGGTCGCACAGACAAAGGAGTCAGCGCCTTTGGCCAAGTCATCGGCCTTCGAGTTCGAAGCAACAGGCCCCTACCCAAAAAGCGAAGACGTCTAAGTGAAGCAGGCGAGGCAATGGTCGTTGACGAACAAGCGGGAGAGAACGCAGAAGAAGAACCCGTGGAGGAGACACCATCTTTCGATGATATCAAGGATGAGCTTCAATATCCTCGACTACTTAACCGTGTTCTACCCCCTGATATTCGCATCCTCGCCTGGTGCCCGTCTCCGCCACCAGACTTCTCCGCTCGTTTCTCATGTCGCGAGCGTCAATACCGATATTTCTTTACACAACCTGCTTTCACTCCTGAACCCAGCGCTGGTGGTGCAAGGAATGGTTGGCTCGACATTGAGGCGATGCGCGAGGCGGCTAAGCGCTACGAAGGCGAGCATGATTTCCGCAACTTTTGCAAGATCGACCCTGGAAAGCAGATCACAAACTTTGTTCGCACAATTTACGAGGCCGATATCGAAGAGGTCAAGGACGTCAGCTCAGCTTTGCCATATCTTTCTGGATCCCAGTATGTCCCTGCAGGAGGCTTGCCCAACGATGGCACCGTGTACCCCAAGGTGTACTCGTTCAACGTCCGAGGGTCCGCGTTCTTGTGGCACCAGATTCGTCACATGGTTGCTGTACTCTTCCTTGCAGGTCAGAAGTTGGAGACACCTGACGTTGTGACGACTCTGCTCGACGTTAAAGCCAACCCCTGCAAGCCTAACTATGTCATGGCAGATGAAGTGCCCCTAGTGCTCTGGGACTGCATCTTCCCTGGTCTAGATGCTGCCCCCGTTGACCCCGCGGCGAAGAAGACCGATGGCCTTGACTGGGTGTACCTTGCAGATGACCCTGCGCTTAGCAAGCCTGGTCCCTTTGGTGTCATGGATGGTATGTGGGCGTATTGGCGGGAGCGCAAGTTGGACGAGTTGCTCTCGAACCAATTATTGCAAATGGTATCTACACAGCGCAGCAAAGATCCCTCGAGGCATGTCACTCGTCCTGAGCCCTCGGGCAAGCAGGCGAACAGTGTAGTTGTCTACGAGGGTGGCAACGGTGGTCGCATGGGTGGCCGCTACGTGCCATTGCTGCAAAAAGTTAAACTGCAGTCTCCTGAAGAGCAGAATGAGAGATATGCTATCAGAAAGGGGTATGCTAGTTCAGAAGATATGCGAAACCAGAAGGGCATTGGAAAGCGAAAGGTAGATGAGGCCATGGATGAGTAGACATCGCACAATGCCTTTCAGTATAAAAATAAATAAAGAATTAAATCATATCATCGTATACTGGACACATCCATGTGTTAAACGCTCCTCTATGGGTATAATTCCTTTTACCCCGGGGATTTATCCTCTCCTCTTTGCTCATACAAACACCGCCGAACACCCCTCCAAACTTCTTCCACAATCTTTCGTCGTGGTAACAAGCCTGGAAATACAACCACCACGTCATCCTCGCCCTCAACTATAACAATGAGGTAGTATCTTACCTCAAACCCGAGAAACGCTTCATTGACAAGAATGTCTTGGATCTTCTCGGTTGGTATGAACCTCGTCGCTGTACCAGCAAGATAACTCCCTGGACTTTCACTAGTCTGTACACCCAAGCCTCTCATGACAAGAATGCTCTCGCTGGCGTAGCCTCTTCGACTGGATAGCCATAACACAGCTATACTCGCGGGAACGAGGACAGATAATGGTATGTTTTGCGCAAGGGCCGCTGTCGAAGTTGGTGCACGGAGGTATGAAGCTGGTATGATCTTGAGGAGAGAGGGAGGGGCGTAGGCAAGGAGAGGATGTAGAGTCAGGCGCGCGTGGAGTAGAAGAAGGGCGAAGATCGAGAGGAGAATTCGAGAGATGATAAGTAGTGTATGTAGAGCCGGTGGTATCGGCCGGAGAGTCGTGACTGTGAATTCGGCGGTTGTTGGAGAGGGATGTCGAATGAGAAGACGGGGCGATGTTGAGAGCATTGTGACAGGTTGGAGTATGTTCAATGATCGATCATGGCTGTAAAGAGTGTTTCGGGGGGAATTTATGGCAGGGAGTCTTCGGTGAGGTCGAACGAGATCGTTGTTATTCCCAACATGGTTGTGCTGTGTAATTGTGATCGCAATGCGATTGCAATGGTGTTGAAGGGTGAATCGAAGCTGTTCACTGGTGATCCACTGAAGCTACAGGTGTCACCCACTGTAGCGCCCCAACACCGCCCCACCAGCCACAATTGAGAGGAAGGGTATATAAGTTGTTAGTACTGACATGATCCTCGACTGTAATGGTCTAACGGTGAAGGCGCTCAAACCCGCTCAACCGCCCATCCCAATACTGTAGTACTTCGGTACCTCAGCCCTCCGCCGCGCCCCGTCCGAACGCTGCGGTGGCCGCCCACTCGTGCAGGTAACTCACGATGCTGGAACTCTGCGGCCCTAAGCACTGGAGATGACCCTTGAGGGAGGTTTCACTCTGCAGAGATCTCTCCCCCGTCGCGTGGCGGGTGGGAACACGTTGGTGCGGGGGGATTTGGGATGGCAAGTGGATGAGATGGAGCAGCCAACTGTCTTTTTTTGCATTTTTTGACCATTGACACCAACAGACAACACCATTCTAAAATATCGATACAACCTCTTCTATAGTCAGTCAATCACATATCAGCTTCTTGTACTTATACGACATCGGGTTGGGGTGATTCGAACCCTCAAGTGCATCTCATACCTGGCAGACGTGAAGCTATCACCACTCCTTCGCTCCAGGAAATCTGCTCCCAACACACACATACACACAATTATTATCGAGTATAACCATAATGCGAAGCAGCTGTTCATTCAATTCGTAAGTACTAAAACCCTCCGGGGGAATCAAAATGCATTTCCAATCCAGCTTGTTTCAATCCATTCCTACCCATCTTTCACCCATTTCCATTTCCAATTCCCTTTTCCTCATCCCCTAACTCAAACAAGTACCGCGAGGCAACATTGTATAAAGCAGTCGCTACGTTAATCCCCTATCACTTCACCCATTTTTCTCCTCCATCAGCCTCCGTCAACCTTGATCTCCCCGATACCCAATATTTACTACCTCCAACATTCCGCCTTCATGTAAATATAACAAGATACAGTACGAGTACTGCCTCCATCCTCCTCAAACATAGTCTGTAAGTAAATGTGGTCATAATTTGCAGAAACCTTCATGGTCCGACCAAAAGAAAGGTAAAGTCGTATACGTTCATTGGCATCCTTGCCAATAATGCGAAAAGGGCCTTGAGAGATCCGAAAGTGATATCAAGAGCGAAGAGAGAAACAAGATGCAATAGTTTCCAGTCGTCATACAGCTGAATCCTTGAAGAAAAGGACAAAGAAGTATAGTGCCAAAATGCGAGCCTCGAAGGACTATGGTATCGACTCGGGAGGAGAGAGAACGCCGATCGCCATGCACAGAATCGAACAATACAAAGGTTTATAGGGAGTGGTAGAAAGGAAGAAAATAATGCACAGCGCGCTGGCCACCGTCGCGAGAGACTTCCTAGATCATCTCGTTTCGGTTCAAGCCAGTCGACAAGTGCTTGTTTCGAGAATCAATTGGCGAACGCAAAACATCGGGGTTGAATGACACTGGTGGGGGAGACTTCATCTGTCGAGGCATGGGAATGCTTTCGTAGGGAGCCTCAAAAGGAGGAGACCGGACATACTCCTTTCGACTGCGGCTGGCAGAACGAAGTCGCTCAGTGGCCTTGTGAATGCGGCCTGAGATGCTGCTGCTGTCTCCAATGCTTCGGCCTCGGTTGTGGCTCCTGTGGGAAGCTGGAGCCGGAGGGCTGGCCTCTGAAGCTTGATCATTACCAGATGATAAATCGTCGTCCATGACAATCTCAATCATGCCTGATGCAACAGCGCCAGCCTGCTGATGTCGCTGGGCGTGTTGCAGAGGGGCAGGAGGCGGTGGGGGTGGTGAAGCCAAATGCCTGAGTTCCTTAAGAACAGGGGGTGCTGGAGGAGGAGGAGGGGGGGGCATAGGGTCTTCGTGAGAACGTCGTCGCTCACCAGGGACAACTTCTTCAATGCGTCCAACACTGTTCTTGCGTGCGAAGCGAGTAGGGCGCTGACCAGGCTCATCAGGAATGGGAGCTGACATGCTACGAGGAATAGGAGGTCGCGCTGGTGGCTGGTAGACGGTGGATGGCAGCAGAGTGAGACTGGGCTCGGCAACTGGCTCCTCTCTCTCAGGCGACTGTTGAGGTGAAGTTTCTGGCGAATATCGCTGAGAAAAGCCAGCTGGGATACTAGGCACATCCGGCCTGGGGGTGCTTCCTGATTGATCATGGTTGCCCTCAATGATAAGTCGCATGGCTTTTGGGGTCGCTGGAAGTCCGATAACAGGTCCGCTACGGGCGTACATGCTCCTTTGTGGTGGCTCAGTAGCACTGCGAGGTGGGATGTCGTCAGGCAGCGGCTTTGGCTCAGCAGTCTCAACCGTAATCGCAAGCGCGGGAGAGAACTCGTTAGGATGAGGGATTGAGGGTGTTTGGGCGCGCTTGGCCAGAGACTTGCGGCGCTCCTCGAGTTCCCGTGCAGCTTGTTCCTTCTTTCGCTGACGCTCGTCCTTCATTTGCTTGAGGTCACCAGCATGCTCAGTTGAGGCAGCTCTGCCGTGAACAGAGATAGAACCGTCGAAGTTGGCGACCTCAGAGTTGGCCCTGCGTCGGTGCTCCGAAGCATCTTGCTTGCTCAAGGCCGGTGAGCCAAGACCTCGGCTGCCACTGCGGCTGTGCTTGTTCCTGAATTCCTCTTGGGCAGCCATGGCTGCTCTGTAGTCCTCTTCATCCTCAGAGCCTTGATAATGGTGAATGGCAGCACTCAGAGGCAATGGTGAAGAAGGAGAACGCTGTGCAGAACTCTCCCGGCCTTGACTTCGGCCACGAAGTGTAAGAGCTGGCGGGCGAGAGCGGCCTTCTGGGCTCCTGCGGCGGCTTCCACGGCTTGAATTGCGGCTCTTTGGCTTGGCAGTTGATCCGCTAACCTTGCGTACTGTGTTTGGCTCAGCGACCTGACCATGTCGTGGAGTGCTCAAGTTCAGCAAGTCCTCTGGGGACATGGGGATGGGGGAAGTAGGCGATCGTTTCGCCTTGGGCCAATTGCGAGC
Source organism: Fusarium oxysporum f. sp. lycopersici 4287 (assembly GCF_000149955.1). NCBI lineage: Eukaryota > Fungi > Ascomycota > Sordariomycetes > Hypocreales > Nectriaceae > Fusarium > Fusarium oxysporum. The sequence continues at coordinate 2,414,953 of NC_030994.1, read as the reverse complement.
ACTGACACGTCCACGTTCCTCAGAAGGTTCTCGGGAGCGTGCAGTTCGCTCTCGGCTTCCAGGACGACTGCGTGAAGCATCCCGAGTTCTTGAATGGCTACGCTGACGACTGCGCTGTCTCTTGGAGTAGTGATTGGCAGCATCCAAGCTATGGATGTAATCTTCTCGGTTGCGCACAGCTTGATGGCGAAGACTTCTTCCAGCGCTTGATGCAGAAGTGACAGAACTTGTCACAGAGGCAGGACCTCTGCGGCGAGTTGGCCAGTGATAGCGGGTAGAAGAAGTAACTGACTGCTCTGGAGATGTAATGTCGTCGTGAGCCGGCCCAGGATGCAGCTGTAGATTCACGCCCACAGGAATGCGGTCACGGGAGCCATTGCGATGATTACGTGATGCTTGTTGCATCTTCAACATAGTAGCCTGGTCAGGTGGTGGTGGAAAATCGCCCTCACTTGGTTGGACAACGCGTTGAGCGTGCTCTCGCATCATCATCGGGCTCGCAGTAGCAGCGCGCTGTAATGCGGTACCCATCATCATGTTGTCATTGCCAGATGGTGTTCGAGCATGACCAGATCGAGGCTCATAGTCATATGGCACAGCAGACAGTTCAGCAGATCGAAGTGCCTCCCGGTTGAGGTCTGAGGGAATCTCACCAATGGACGGCAAACGTCCACGTCCTCGGGCAGAGACTGGGGTATTGAATCTGCTATTGTTTGAAGGGCGAAGGAAGGCTGTCGTGGCCTCGTTGTTGGAGGCATGAGAGAAAGCGGGAGAGCCGGCAGAGTCAGCGATAGGGGTAACACCCGCGGCAATCGGGGTTTGACCACCGTCGCCAGCAAAGAACTTTGACTTTTGCGTTTGATCACCAAATGAGGTGATGAGCTTGAGAGCAGAGGTCTTTGCGATGCTGCGTTGGGGGCCACGTTGAACACCCGGAGGTGAGAGAGGCGGGCTTAAGATCTCAGGAATACTGGGAGTCATAGTCTGGAAGTTCAGCTGCGCGGCGGATGGAGAAGTCCAAGGCTCAGTAGATTCCTGGTCGGTGCAAGCAAAGCATCGGATAGCTAGCTGCTGTTGGCCATGTTGAACTGCCCACTCTCCCCATTTCCTGATAATGGCAGCTTGTCGTTCCCAAACACTAGGGGCTGAGAGGCATGTGAGGATCAGCGCCTCCATGTAGCGCTTGTGAGAGATATAAACCTCGATGGCGTCGTTGTGATCACCCATACCAAGCATAATCGTAACTGCTGCGTGCACGTCGCCAGCCTCAAGTAGGCGCTGGACGTACGTATGACCAAGCTTCTGTTGTGAGGTATGGCCGCCGATGCCACTCAGAGCCAACAACATCCAGTCAGAAGAAGTCATGTTCTCGAAGTTTGCGTTCATGATATTGGGATCGATATCACCAAGCCATTTGGCCAATAGAATGCGGCTGGGAGATCCTTGGGGATGCCTACTCATCTCATCCCTAATCAGGTCTTCAACCTCTTTGTTCCATCCGAAGATGGTGTTGAGCATTTGACGGCGCAGATCATCATTGGTGAGACGAGCACTGTTGGCACCCATAGCATGCTTGTAAGGAATATCACTGAGACGCGCCCGAGTAAACTTGAATAGGTCGTGCACCTTGTTGTCGTCAGGGCTACGGGGAACTTCATTGCGCAGGCGAGAAGGTCTTCTTCGTGATCGGCTTGAGGCCATGGAAGGAACACTTGTAGTGCCAAGAGAGTATCCCATGGAATAAGTGTCCAAATCTCTTGTGTTACCGTGAGCACTGTTGCCAATAGTTGATGACCTGATCGAGGTTCCAGCCGAGATATAGGTGTTTTCTGACAGTCCTCTTGACCTCATGGATCCGGGGTAACGGCCAGGGGTTTGAGACGACCCAGCTGAGGACTTAGATAAGGATGAGAGCCCACTTCGGCTTGAGACAGGGCTGGCTGATTCGTAAGGCTCATTACCAGAGTCGTAAGCTTGGCGTCGAGTCAGGCGAGCAAATGGTGATAGGTGATCCTCGTCACTCTCGGAAATATTCATGTCCAGGGGGATAGAGCTCGTCTCAGACTCGGAGGCGATAGTAGTAGCCGAGGTCGCTGATCGATCACCAGTTTCTTCTGAGACTGGAGGCGAGGGTGGCAATAGGTTTGCTGGGTGTTGGACATTGGCGACCATGATGGCCGGTGAGTTCAGGTCGAATTGCTGCACGGTGTTATTGGGGCCAAGGGTGAACAACGTGGCACCGGGGCCATAGACGGCAAGGCCGCGAACAAGATCGAGAGTCGGGATGGGATCATGAGTGACGTGCTTTGTCCTAACATCCCATGACTGTGTTTGCCTGTGCAGATGTTAGTTGATGATAGGGGTCATGCAGCTAAGCGCGCGCGTAGCCTAGGGCGTTTTATGGTGGTGGCAAGCTGCAAACTTACGAGTCGGAGTACTGAATTATGCGACCGTTTTTAGACCATCCCATCCAGTTGGGTCCATCCATGGAGATCTCAGCCTTCCTGAGGTTTCGAACCACCTTTGCAGGGTCATCGGCGCTATATTTCTTTGCCACGCTCCAGACTCGCAAGTCACCGTCACGCATCTGGACAGCAAGCATGTCCGACTTTTGCCGAGACGAGGAAGCATGCCACGCGAGATTCACGATAGGTGACGGTCCTCTGGAAGTGGTAAGGTTGTGTAAGATAGTGAAGCGTGGTTGCAAGGTTGCAACAAATAGAGAGCCATTCTGGTAGCTGAGACTGTGTTAGTGAGATTTGAGTAAGAGGAGGATAAGAACTCACCCGATGGCAAATGTTCGGCAATCAGCTGATGGTGCCAATGCAGTCACAGCAATTTGGTCAATAGTCCTTGAAGAAACATGTTCGGATGTTGATGGCTCAAACATGATAATGCTTCCCTTTGTGTTGCCTTCAAATCGTTAGTCATGATCATGTGAAACTCATTCCAATAACTGACCAAAAGCCACATTGCCATTTTTCATCCACGCTGCGACAGTTAGATGATCATAACAGGCAAATCGAGAGATCTCATCGCCTGTCATTAGATCCCACACAATTGCTGTTTGGCCAGCATCGTAACTGACAACGAAGCGGCCACCACCAGCCTCACTCTGATTATCGACCGCTAACAATTGAACCTCATCAGCGTGTCGAGAAAACCTTCGTTCAATGGTAAGAGTATCATGGTGACAGCAAACAACGGATGAGCCCTGGGCGTACAAAAACATGGACGCAGTGGCGGCGCAGGGGTCAAAGTACTTTAAATCGGTAACATGAGGCATCGTGGTGCTGTCTGGGACCTGCGACGTCTTACTCCTTGTTGCAGACCTTCCACCGGAACTTAACGATACGGTGCGATTCCGTGACGAACCGGCCACGGGGACGGACATGATGGGCCTGATATTCTTTCTTGAATCTTGACCTGCGTTAACGGAGCCCGTGTTAGCCAGTCGGATGACCACGGAGGGCTATGGCTGCTCTGCAAGGATACCCGCCTTGTGCGACGCTGCACGTACTGTTCTGATGCGAATCGATGTCGACGACGAACGACCCCCGATAGCGGGGTCTACACTTTTGTTGCTCTCGGGGTCGCAGGAACAGTCGGAAAGCTACACTTTAGGGCTGTCGAACATGCCTCGGAATCCTCTGCTGCCCGCACCCGGACAATGACGGTTTCTTGATGTGCCGGTAAGCCAAAGTCTCGGATCGTGTTATACTGAATTCTGTTTTGTCACTGCGCGATACGATGCGATACGGGCACGTGGGTAGCGACGGGCAAGTGAGGTTGGACAACGAACGGAACTCTTGGGGCTGTATGTCTCGGCCGCAACGGTGAATAGTAAGAGGCAGATGCGGTGAGGCGAGAGAGAAGTCTTCGGAATGCGAATTAGTGTAAGTGTGAAAAAGTTGAGAAAGTCAAAACACGCAAGAAGGCGTAAAGAAAGACTCGATGTGTGTGGAGATGGGCAGAGCAATGGTTTTGCTTGTCGAGAGCAACATCAACCAGGGCAACAGTGGAAAAAACGACGCTACAGGCGCAACTCGGCAGCAGTAAGAATACAGCCGCCAACCCTGCTCAGATTCGATGTGATTGCCTGGGGTCGGACAACGCCAAATAGAGATGTGCGCGCAAAGTGGTCGAGGTCAAAGTGTAGCTACCAGGAAGAGCTTGGTAGTGGATGCGGATAGGGATGGAGGATGTGAAAGGGGTGTGACCCGGCGCTTGACTTGCAGACGTAGCTTGAAATCCCTTGAAGATGATTCTAGGGTCCATCAAACATGTCCTTGTGTAGGCTAGGTAGGTGTTGTATGCGTGTGCATGTATGCTGAGCGACAACATGCGACTTAGACGGAAGATATGACAAGGGGTGAGAGGTCCAGGGCAAGATGCAGGAGACGTACAATAGGCGATTAGGGGCATGAGAAAACAGACAATACAGACAATTCCAAAAAGAAAATGAATTGGAATTCCTACCTTGATCCTTTTTCTCCTTAAGAAGAAAGTTGATCAGTCTCTTTGGGGGCTGGTGTAAACGGTCGTTAGTGGAGTTGTGATATCAAGGTTCAAGGTAACTGCTGGAGCTGAAGATGTGACAGTGTGGTGAGGCGACACCAACAGACAGGGAGACACAATACACAATGCAAAGGCGGAAAGAGAAGACTAAGAAGAGGGAGGCCCAAGAAGGAAATCCAGAGCAGAAAAAGTGCAGGTTGAGATGATTTTGAGAAAGACGCAGACACAGGGTTCGTACCAGTGTGGGTGCCTTTACTGCGTGTGCTATGTGTGATGGACCATCAATCATGGATCAAGGTCGGGGTCCAGAGTCAGAGATGGCGCCTAGAGAGTGGCGTACTGGCCTGTCAGTGGACGATTCAGAAAAGAGACGATATTAAAATAGAGCCCTGAGAGCGTTGGGCTAAATGGATCAGCGGAGACGGACCGGCTCATAGGCAACATGGCACCCAGGGGTCGTCTTGGAGGATGGTCGACGGCGGCTGGGGATTGGGAGCTTGGGTTAACATGAGCACCTTTCTGCTGTTCGGACTCGAGCTAACAAGTTGAGTGGGGTAGAAAAGCCGCAGACGACTGGGATCCCCTCTTGTATCGTTGACAGGGGTTTTGGGTATGGTATAGCATCAGACATCGATCTAAAAGACACCAGTTGAGGCGGAGGCGGTCACTTTGACGTGAATGGATCGTGGCCGGCGGCTGCGGCCTTGCAATGACGAACAAAGCCCAGCGTGGGATTGCCATCGCATCGTAAATTGTCGACTGTGGATCTTGGATTAAAAGACAAGGCGAAATGACAAGCAATGTGTCGTAGCAAGTCAATTGTCTAGCGAGCAATGCCCCCTGCCAAATTTAGCCTCGTGGGCTGGCCGCGTGCCATTGAATTCAAGTCTCTCAAAAAGTCGTTGGATAGCGCATCAAATTGTGTGGTTCACTAGACTGGGACCCCTGTAAATCTTCAGATCCATTCCGGCTTGAGACTCGAGGGACTCGACCTATCAATCAATCAATTGTATTCCATTGTTCGCTTGCAAGCGCATGAATGGCTCGAGTTTCACCATTTGAGATATAACTCTTTATCATGAAAGCACGTCCTTGGTCGTCACGATCTCCGCCGTCGTCTCATCCAAATTTCATCCTGAATTTGCATTGATAGGAATCCATCAATCACGTAGAGCACAGAAATCAATGTCCCTGCGGCCCCTCTTTTGGTGAAATGATCAGAGGTATGCAATATGCAAGCGGCGTCTGGTACGACGACAAGCGGTGGCTTCTCAAGCATTGCAGGACAACACAGCAGAGCATAGTGCAGCAGCCTAGGGGCAGCACGGCGTCCTCCCACGCAGTGCAGTTGCTGTAACGCTGGTGCAGTAGAAAATAGGCACCACGACGTGATATGCTCGATCCAGTTGTTCTGGATATCCTTCGAGACCAAAGACTGGTCGGTACCTTACATTGAGGTCTGTGGGTGCATCAACACAACATCCATCCATCTCTGATGGAAGCGTCACAGATGCTTCTCCAGGCAAACTGATGCAGCATATCCTACAGTGGGTGTGCTCTACAGCTGCAGTGGTCGATAGGGCATATAGCACGGTCGATTACAGTGCTCTATGGCCTCTGTCGGAGACATTTCGACGTTGAGATGAAGAAGATAGAAAAGCATGTGGTTGGGGAAACGAAACATGGGGGCTTGAGCAAGCGCTTGTAGACTAACATTGATTGGCTACAGCTCTAAACCCCGCTTGCCAAAATTGTGCTACAGCCGTTTCTCGGCGCTTATTGGCCATGTTAGCTTAACGGAACGGGCCAATAAGCCGGCCGATCACCTCTATTGCAGGGAGTTAATCGCCTTCTCCTTCCCGTCCCGCTAGCGAAGAGGGTCCGTACCCACATATTTCTGACGGAAAGAGCAAGGAGCTCTCTCCGCATGGACTTTGATGAACAATGTCATTCTCAGCCTGTAGATGTTCTGATACTAAGAAGCACGTTGCTTGGCGTGAAAATCAGATGATGAGGGAAATTTTGACAATAGTGTTTGATATGAAGATCGCGCGTCTAATATCCGAGATATTGTACAGCCACTGATATCATTTCGGATAGAAATGTCGCCTATCGACTGATATCCAACCGGACAGTATATGTTGCTTCTCCACTTTTGACCTCATGCGATATTTCGAAAGGAGCAAGTCTCGATGTGAACATTTTCACGCCTGACTCTTTGATACCTTACCTTGTGGGCTTGCCTTAGTAGCATTGCTGGTATCTAATTTGGTCTTGCCATTCGTAAAGTCTCCTTGTTCGTTGTTCCTTGTTGCGTTTACTAGTTAGGTTGTGGATCTCTCTTTCCTCTGCTCCTGCATACACGATTCTTTCTTTGCTTTTTCCCGTGCCCCTGGTCCATCCCGTTCCAGTGCTACCATACCCACACCCACACCTTATTCTCTACCGTGGGTGGCTTGGTGGATGATGCTTGAGAATAGCGATGTTCTATTATTCAAACTTCAGACTTCAAACTTCGTATATCTTTTGACGAGCCTCTGACAACGCAGATATCTACGTTTCATACACGTCACCCTGCTCCTTAGTTGGCAACTAGGGATAGTGACTCAAGATGGGTACGGTACCAACGCATCGGTCAAACGAACAGGGTCTTGACCGTTGAATTGGCTCCCTCACTTATCTTTCAGATTAACTCAATCGATCTGGGGGTCGGAAAAGAAACTACACTAAGAATTCACTTGAGAACATGGATATCAACAGCCCTCAAACTGCGAATACGGATACATACAGTGATACCGTCATTGTCCCTTGTACCTAAGGCCTGTACATCAGCATCACTTACACGCCAGCCTCCACAACTAGTCAATTCTGGCTGACAAAAGACGGAAAACGTCTTTCTGTTTATTTCAAGCCGGTATAAAGCCTTTCTTCCGATGTTTGTCTCAGAAACATGTGGCTGAGACCCAAGTTGGATTGCTTATCCAGACTTAGCATCGCTGACCGGCAGGCAACCTCCCTGTCACAACCTTGGCATTTCCAGTTCCTCTGTGGGCACGGCGTCTTAAGTCCAACAAGCGCCTCCACCTATAGAAATCTTGCTTATCAACCGCTCGGCTAAGAACAGGCGTTTGCAGTAGATGCTGTCCACTGTCACGGTTTCTTTCTTGCTGAGTCGGTTCGCCTTGCTTTACTCGCTTCCGCCGTACAGGTTCTTACTTCTATAGTTTCCTGCAAGCCAAGCACAGCATGACCAGTGAATTGATAACTGATCTCGACCTCAAAGACATGCATGCGGAGGGTCATGAACGTCGAATCATTGTCAAATGCATTCAGACATCGACCACGTATTTATCAGTTGTTGGATTACAGCTTGGTGTTTTACTGCCCAAGATCCTATCTTGTTGATGTGCAGATAGTTACGATGCAAGTGGGCAGCTCCGCAAATACATACTATTCTGCTGCACACACTTAATATTCAGACACGACCGGGCCTCAACGCCACTGACCGAGAGCAAGAACTTTTGCCAGCCGAGAACCTACGCAATTTCATTATCCCGGAACTTCGCTTGGCTTGTCTGGCCTCAGAACTTATAATCCAAGTTACCCCACGGTCGTCTGCAGCCTCGCACAAGCTGTGTCTTTGTGCAACATCTGGGCACGGATTGCTGCAGGCACTTGATCTGAGAGACATCTAAGCTCCCTTGCCTTTTCTTTGCTTCTTCTGCTGCTGGTTCACCTCGCGCATGCAGCTCGTATCAAGCAGTCCTCCTACCCAAGTCAAAGCTACAACTTTTCTCAGTTTCTCACAACTCACTTGCCCAGAAAATCTCAGGTCTGTGCACTGGGTTGTGATTTTCCCATCACATTTCATTTCCCCTGTTGACCGTAACATGCTGGTCCTTGGTGAGGACATTCTTCTCGGCCGCGGGGCTTCCGGTCGCTGCTTTCACACATTCGATATGGCGACTGGGGTATGAGCATGCGATTCCATGCTATAACCTGCGGCCCAAACCGCGGCCAGGCTGATGGATGGTGACTATCACATCTTGATAACGCCACTTGATAAAAGACTCCGAGTCCAACGTCTTTCTTGCGGTCGCAGTGTCGGCCGCCTTTCTTCATCAGATCGACCCAGGGACAAAGCCAGCATGTAAGATTTATATATGTGACTTTATACATGATTGGTAACAAGGCCCCGCTATGGATCAAAGCCTCTGTACACTTATTTGCCGAGATATCAATCTGGACATTTCAACTGTCCGAATGGTTTCGGCCCATTGGAATACGCTTATATTCGAGTGACATTCAGCCAGGCGCATAATGACTCGAGCTTGACTAAATTAGTAGCGCAAGAATCGCGCAAGTTGGACAAACTGACCCTGGTAATGAAATGTTATACTGGACAAACTCGAAATAGGAAGGCCCCGGAGGCCCTATCTAGTGTCTTCATGTCAAAACAGTCTACGGTTGTAAAGTGGAGTTTATACCATCTTTCTATTAGTTTTGTTGACAGGTTGACAAGTCAACGTTGCTCTCTCATTACTGTTGATCACTTTCAGCTGACTTACAGATGTGATAAGTTGGGGATCAACGCCCACGCATGGCAGGGTCTAGGTCTACCAAATCCTTGGGTTTACCCAAAAGGCTCGGCCACGTTCTTCTGTCTCACTGCTTTCTTCCAAGAGTCATGGCTCTCATCACATCTCAGTCGAATTCAATCACTTTCCATAACTGCAACGTAAGGCTGGCACACCGAGCACAGTAACGTTGAAAATTGGGTGAGTGAAATCCCTTGCATCGCCAACCATCAACTCGCGTGGCCTCAGGCTTCCCCGCAATCAGACCCATTTGACCCATTTCCAAGCATTAGATGGGATCCAACTGGAAGCCAACGGTTTCGAGTGGCCCTTCTACGGGGTATTTTAACAATGCATACAATCATCCACTAAAGAATTACATGGCGTTGAAAGAGGCCAATATTTAGATCTCACTTGTCTCGATCATGGCCCAATTGGAATGAAGCCGGCTCCGCGGGGCATTCGATATTCGACATTGTGCATGAAAGGAATGCGGGTGCCAAGAGGATTCCAGCCTCGATCTGAGCCCATCAGAGGCTGAGAAATGTGAATATGCAATGAATCGATACGAGACGGAGCTCACGATAGCGGGCGTTCGATATCGGCCGTTATTGGCTTATTGTCTCAGATTTGATTGTCTCGATTTGGAGACAAATCATTTCGCAAATCGTGGAAGTGGGCTTGATCCTCGAGAAGGATCACAAGATACCCGAGACTGAGGCTTGATGTCGGATCATACTCCCAGTCTCTTTGGGTATTTATGCATCTGCAGTATAGTTGTCAACTCTTGATTGAGTATATAGATTGAGCTCAATTGGTCTCGTGCATCATGGTCCTTTTATCCGGATGGTCGAAGTTGTTGGTTGTAGGTCCATCGTCACTTGGGCAAGGTCAGATCATGTTTAAAGCTCTTATGATGCGCCCCAAGTGGCTAATTATCGAATTCCAATTACGGATGCATTTGATTGTTCTTGTCGTGTTGATCACCTATCAGTTTTGACAGATATTGGTGTTGATGTACTGTTGAGGTATTACCCAGAACGGCCTTCATCATCTGCCCAGATTCGACTATGGAAACTGATTTGTGGTCTGCAGAAGTCCAAATATCTTCTCTTTGGCATTCAGTCACAATTGGTCAGAATATCCATCTGATGTATGCTTTCCGGTGCCTCTATCGTAATTCATAGTCCGCCTAGAGTTGAGACCTGCTCAAGAGGGTTCTCAAAGTGTCTCCCTCCCAACTGCTCTGAGAAACGCTTCGTGGAGTCTCAGACCAAATTATATATAACAGACGTGATTACAGTTATCTTGATATATTGTATCCAAAGATGCTGCGTGGTTACTTCATTCATATCTTGAATAACGGAGAGTTACGCGGGTGTAGATAGATGTCATCTAGCCACATCCACGCCTAGACACAAGACAGTTTTTATCTGTTCTGTAAACGCTTCCATTCTATTTTAGTTACCCTACCTCATTCAACAGTATAACAGGGTTTTCTGTGGTGTTGTATACTAAAGAGAAACGCCGTTGCTGGCCAGGCTCAGTCTCTGGGATGAACCTTGTGGTCGACTCTCATCTTTCGATAGACTCCCAACCAGGCCATTAAGCTACTAAATCATATTTGCCCAGCTTAAATGGCCTTAAAAGGTGTTCTCTTGAGTATTGGGTTGTGGTAATGGCTGATGATGTCTAAGGAGACACTGAGAAGACAAGCCGTGGCATGCAAGTGGCGCTATCATAATGGGAACAACTAGTGATGCAAGTAATAATTCTATCTTTGAGATATCATTCATTAAGATCCCATGAGGCTATTCAGGCTAGGATCTAGGTGGCGTTACTAAAATGCCATCGACGAGGCTTGCCCATCGTTCCCGGCATAGCGATGGCCTTGCATGCTTGGCTCATGATTTCATCTCGATCTGTGGTCCAAGACTATCTCTTACATGATTTTTCAACTCGAACTGATGTTATACAAACAGTTTCCTATTCGTGTTTCCTGCAATGCGTGTCTATACTGCATAGTTGCACTGTCGCCTTCACGAGACTCGATGAAAACCTCCTTGGATTGTGCGAGAGAAGAGGGTAGAATTCCGGGAACCTTTCGAATTTATGGTATAATTGTGAGCTATAATTGATCTTTGAACGGTATTCTCCCAATAGTGTGGTTTGAACTCAGCCTGTGCTCGCATGAACTATCTCACGACACACGATGATGAGATCTTTGCTCTGCGCTTTGCTTCTATGCCAATAGCAGAATCCCAAGACAAACCACACTTAGAATGGAGCATAGGGCTTCAGCATTGTGCAGTCTGCTTCACTTGCTACATCTAGATAGACAGGAGTCCTAGTCAAGCTGACCGACCCCTGGCGACTGAGCAGGTTGAGAATATGGAGCTTGTGACAGAAAGCGCAACGACATTTTATACCCACTACTGGAATTCAAGTTGACTTATTCAAACAAATTAGCAGTATTTAGTTTGCTATGAACATTCCTTCAAAGAACGCAGAGAGATGTCTCTCGTCAGATGTCTGTGGAGTCTCAGTTGAGATCCTTGAAGGCAAACTATATGCCGCAGCAATAAAACAAAAACGATTATACGTATCAAGGTGTAACACTAAATGAACAAAAAATAGAAGACACAAAAAGAGAAACTCTGAGAGAACATATCTCCCCCGGGAAGGCTCGAACTTCCGATCTCCCGATCGTCTATGAATAACAGTCGGACGCTTTAGCCAACTAAGCCACAGGGGATAAGCTGATTGGATGGTAGACAGCTTGAAAATAGGGAAGATATTCTCATCATCCTGCCGAAATCGATCAATTTGCAATCTCGTTGACCTCAAGTTAAATTATATCAAATAAGAGATCTGAAGCATGTATTTGGTTTGATCTCTCCATATGTATGGCTTGGTTCTTGCTTACTGGAGTTGGCGGAACAAGCATATAAGTCAACCCAAGACTCAACCCATGGGCCTCACATCACGAGCTTCTACACGAATGTTACAACAAGCAATTCTGAAAGGCATCTTTTTACAGTCAAACGTCTCAAGCTTCTGCTACCAAATCACTCTCAGACATATGTACATCTCCAGCCAAATTCGCCACGCTACATCTCATCTCAGAAACATCGCAGATTCTACCTCAAGCCTTGGACTTGGACTTGAAACCCTTAGCCGTCCAATTCTCAACTTGGAACTGGTAAACCTCCTTAGCCAGTTCTTCAACAGGTCCTTCAACGGTAATTCCCGGAGCAACCTGGTTGATGCTCAACGGCGCAACCGGTGCTCCAACCCCAAACTCAGCCTTCCAAGCCTCCAGCTGCTCCGTTGAAGAAACATACACAATCCTTCCAAGTCCACACCACGCATGGGCAGCAGAACACATAGCGCAGTGCTCACCGCTCGTGTACACAGTAGATTTTGCGCGCTCTTCATCGCTTAGGTTGAGCTGTGCCCAGCGCGCAAGGGTGAACTCGGGGTGGAGCGTCGAGTCAGCACGACCATCACCGTTGGAGCCTGTGACGGTGCGGTTTCTGTCGGTTTGAAGGACTCTGTTGTCTGATGAGACGAGGACTGAACCGAAAGGGGCGTCTCCTGCTTTGAGGGCTTCGTGGGCGAGGGAGACTGCCAGACGGAGATGCTCCAGATCTTGGTCGCTGATCATTTTTGCTGTACCTATATCAAGTAAACGTCAATTTCTTGTATGAACTATAAGATCAAGTGCAAAGTCTTTCATACCTGTGTTGTTATAGGTGCTAGTGGTGAGTTGACTTGTGAGTAATGAGGTTAAGGGAGTGAGGCTTGACAAATCCATGATGCGGGGAAGATGATGATTGCAATGAGGTTTCTAATCAAGATTACCTCATGACCGTACAACATCACGCAAATATCATGACTTATTAATGCTGTAGTCTTATATTGCTTAGAAATCTACTAACATGAAGCTAATTGTCACTTATGTTCTTCATGTGCCAGATGAAAGAGTCTCTTGCTATTTCAAGTCATCATAGGACTATATCATGAATGAGTCTGAGCCGCGGGATCGATTTATGATCTCTGGGAATAGAATGCCAAGTTGAAGCTTTACTGAACTCACTTATATCAGATTCAGAGTCTGCCTAGTCACATTGCTGAGATGCTCAAGGGGGGTTTCTGAAGAAGTAATGATGTTGGCGACCTCGCTATCATCAAAGCCATGGAACTACATTATGGGTAAACGATACCCCGGCATAGGCTTCCATAAGAAGAGATTTATCCTGAAGGAACTATTCTATAGGCCCTGGTTAAGGACTCACAGTATGCTGCTTTCCCTTCTTCCCTGCTACAACTCCATGTGATTCTTCCAGGCCAGTTCCTCGGTTGGCCTGACCTTTGCTGTCTAGAACAAGTGGCAAACTGTTGAGAGTGAGATTTACCGAATGGTTCTCGAATTCATCGGCAATGCATTAATATGTCTCAATTAGTTTATGGTCCGATTGTGCTTGCTCCTTTATATCGGTCTTGAATACTCGATCTGACTTACATCAAGCATCTTTAGAAAGGAAAGAGACTTCTTACATGATCAGTAAAAGGATATCCAAGAATTTCAATACCTTACCATGACTCTTGAAAGAATCTCTTATGTGGAACGATGCATCCGTTCATCTCGATCAAGGCAGTCCTGTCATCCACGAGCAGCATGCTCCAGATCATCAAAGACCTTCTCTCCAACTTCTCGATTGTCACATAAGCAATGCAAGAATAAACTCAGACCTCTAGAAGGTCTCAATTCCATGTTGTATAAATCTTAGACCCGGATACCTGCGTTTGTGTATCCCCTCAAAATGCGAACAACAGGACCGGACATCGAGATGGTCTCTGAAACAAAGGTAACTCAAAGCACGAGTCTGTCCTATCTCGGCTACTCTAAGCCAGATAGCCTATAACATCTCGGACACTCCCGCTCAGACCGTTGACATCTCGTTGTAGTTCTATTCTAGGCTTCTTTGGTGTAAGTTTCACTCCTCATGCCTCACGCTTTCGGCATTACCAGCGCGATATACACCCCATATCAAACAAAGACTCAACGGCATCCAAATCGTTTGAGACATGATCTACATGTAGGTGGCACAAGCGCCCGTTGATAGTCTGTAGTCTCTTTGTGTTTGTTGTTCCTGAGTTAAAGTTGGTAGTATACAAACAGCCAAGAACAACGCTCTAACAATACAAAAGCTTATATCTGTACAAACATCTATACAACATACATCTAACCTGTCAAGCCACACGGGACAAACCAACTTAAAATCACAGCAAACAAAGCAAATGCCGTCTTCCCCGCGATCTAAACTAACATCCCCAACCGTGCACGATTCTTTGACACTCACATCACCAACTACCGATACCCTTTCACAATCACAATCATCTTTCCTGTCCAAACACCCAACCATAGCAGAAAAATATCATAAGCTCCTATTCTCAATCACAAGCTCACCACGTGAATTTTCATTGTCTCTTATCGCCGATCTCCCACTCACCCGCTCTCCACCAACCCCGCGGTTAAGGCGTTATGCCCCCATGTGACAAAGCAGCTTGACCTTGAAGTCCCTGGCACGGGACGTTACCACGGGCCAGGCTAGAAAATAGATAGGTCCCTACTGTCGCCGGTACTCAAAAAGTGTGCTTCGGTAACGGTTGATGGTTATTGGATGATAGGGTTTTGTTGTGGCACACGCTTTGGTGAGATTGGCTTGTGGCCCTTTATTGTTGCCAAGTTTGAGTGTGCCCAAGATTGGTGATAATACAGAGGGCTAAGCGCCTGGAGACCAGAGCAAGAGTCACAAGCAGAGGCGGCACATCACATGAATCAAAGACAAGAGCTAGGTAGGGTAGATGTGTATGCCAGATATGATTGATGCTAACTAAGGGGGTATCTTGAAATCAGGGCAGGCTCAAGGCCGCCAAACTATCCTAAGGTATCTAAAAGCCCAGATCGCCGTGTAAACCATGCAGTGTTGTGTGCATATCCAATGCTATGCAGTCCCATGCCAATGTTTCCCATTCCATATGCCAAGTGTGTGCCAGCTGATTCATCCCAGTGATGGGAGGCTGAAGCATAACCTGTATCCAAATGTCCCATGCCCTATGATGATGCAAGCCAGAAGACAATGCAATATTAAGAACTCCAATACATGAATGCTTTCCATTAAGAGGGGTGTGCGAAAACGAAAACGATCAAATAAACTCAATAATGAGCCCGGTGAACCGGGACGGAAAAGATAAAATGTCGGGCTCGATTAAAAGCCTCAACAGAAAAAAAGAAGCAAGCGGATAGTGATGGACCGAAGACGAATCCGTTTACCGGGCCGCCATGCGGGGGAAGACAAGAGAAGTGAGCGGTAGATGGCCGAAGTCGCCGACGGTCCGGAGAAGAAACATCCACATCATCTAGAAGAGTGTCTAGATTGGGGGAGCTTCCACCCGCCCGGCGGCATCAACTTCGGCCGCGATCGGAAAGTTTGAGGAATTGATGGGGAAATGATGGTGCTTGAGTTGATTGTTGTTGTTGTCATCTATTTCCAAAGCTTGGCTCATCCATCTGACTCATTCTTGGTTGGGTGAACCCCCACCCCCACCTCTGATTTGCTGGGGTCTGAGGCGGTCTAACCATGGCGTCATCGACCAAGATAGTGGTGGTGTCAAGTTGTTTCCCGAAAATCAAGCCGGCGGTTAGAAGTCGATCCGACAGCTGAATAAGGTTGCCCGGTATAGCGAGTGACAGCTTGTTTGGTTGTGGTTGTGTGAAGAGATTTCCCATCTCAAATGACGGAATAGTGGTGTAGATAAATCTGGCATGTGCAGCTATTATTGCGCACATGCAATGCTGTAGTTGTGTTGTGTGGGGTATCATGATGGGGTATCATATGCCATGTAAATGCAAAACGCAGCCTAAAATATTGTTAGTGACTGTTGCTGTTTGAGGTAACATGTAAACATACGCTATCGTAAATCGTAACAGTCATTAAGAAGTTCCCAGAGCTTGTTTACTCAATAGCCTCCTCGTTGATGGAGGTGAGCTTGGTCTTGGGACTCTTCTTGTGAGAACTGCTACGGCGCTGCTTTCGTGCGGCGGCACGTCGACGCTCCTTCTCGAGGGCGACAACGCGAAGGCACTCGCGTTGCAAAGCGGCCTGGCGTTCGCGCTCAGCCTGGATGAGCTCGAAGTCGGTGATGACGTTGGGAGGAGAGGCCATGGCACCAGGAGAAGAGCTTCCGGCGCTGGAGACGCTCTGGGCGTCGTCGTCGAAGGGATCGGAGAGGAACAGATCGTCGTCGGATAGATAAGAGGTGGGTCGCTCCTCTCGATCAGACTCGGAGAGAGAGTCGCGTCGGGGCCATGATGGAAAAGCGCAGGCGGAATCCTGAGATCGGTAGATGTTGCGAGACGCGATATCCATGGGCGCTGAAGACGCGCACATAGAGCTGATGGAACTGTATGAGCCGAACATTGTTGCGGTTGTGATATTGATGATAGGCGAGGTGATGGTCGTGAGTGAAGCTCAAAGAGCTGTAGCTGTTGCTTGATAGCAAGTGTAAGTGTTGATCACTTGGCTTGATGATGTTGTTTTGTGGACGGCAGATATATGGATCCTTGGTATGAAAACCTGGGGATGCGGGTAGATATAAATGAATGAAGCAGAACGGGCAGGCAGCCGGCTAAGGGAGGCCAGGGGCGTGTGAGATGAGAAGAAAGATCGGGTTGGGTGAGGTGTGGAATGGATGATTTGCAATAGGGGCGTGGGGTGTGTAGGTGACAGAGGACCTGAAGCCTGAGCCTGGGGGTGCGACCGAAAACTGGTGCGAGTGCGGGTCAAGGGTCCTCAAGTTCGGTCGCCGGGAAGAGAACCAGATACCGCTACCAACTGCCCTGTCGTTTAGGCTTCCTGCTGAAATTCAGCCTGCGGATTGATCCCGACCGAGGTGTAGGGGTGTCGGAACGAGGTGACGGGAGAAGAGGAGGTGAACGTGAAGAGGAGACGAGACGAGAGGGGGGGCGTGGCGAGAGGAAAAGAGCGGTGGGAAATTCGAGTCAGAGAGACCTGGAAGGGGAAAATCAGGGCGATACAGAGGCGGCTAAGTGGACGGGCGGAGCGGATACAACGCCTGTCACTGGTAATTCTTGGGGGGGATGGGGTGGCCGAAGCGGATCCGTGGGGAGAAAAGGAAGAGTCAGAGACTCTGAAGGCCTCTGAAGGCTCTGGTTATGGCGGTTGAGTCGAGATATGGGGGGCGTGTGGCCGAGCGGGTAGCCAACTCGGTATCCAGATCTATTATTCTCTATCAATCAGAGAATTCGCCAAGACTCTTTGAATAGAGTCCAGTAGAGGAAAGCAGAGCAGAGAATGGCTTATCGCGCTCGGGTCAAATCGTTGAATGTGCCGAGATCGCCCCGTAAAGAAGAAGCCGAAGTCTTCCAGGAATCAAGTTTGTTGTTCACCGTTGCGCTGTGTTGTATTGTTGTTTGCTATTGATAGGAACAACAGCAAAGCATAAATTGATAAGCCTCGTAATGGATGGTTACCAGCATTGACTGACTGCTGCACTGCACTGACTGTATGTATGCACACTCGTGTTGCGGTGACGGACGAGCTGAGAGCTGTGCCGTCCGTGAAAGTAACTTGCTTTTGTAAAAATAAAACCTGTGCAAACCTAAGTAAATCCCCAACAGCCGGTGAGAAAAACAAGACCTTTTCATACGGATCACAGCATTGCATCTCATTTACGGATACGTCCAGATCAACAATAACACAAGACAAGACTCAGGACCCGTATTGGGTGAATCCCGTCATCGTCCAAGACAATCCGCTCTCATGCAAGACACCTCAAACTTGTTTGTCTGATTTGCTTGTCCCCAAGCAAGCCGGCTTGGTCTCATCTGCCCTGTGGCTTTTCGTAATCCGGGGTTGAAAAAACGCCTCCTCCAGATCCCCAAGCCCAAGGTGAAAGTCAGAAGCCAAAAGGCGAAAAGCTACGAATAGCAACCACAATACCAATTACACCGTGTGCGATTCGCTGCCGTCGCCTGGATCACAGCCTCCCTCCCGCGGGTCAAGTTACCAAATCACGGGCTGCGCGGGCGGCAATGGGACACAAGTCACAGTCATCAATAGAGTCACAAGCTGTAATAAGAGCACAGCGATTTAGCTTTTTACCGCCCAGGCTGACCAACTGGATTACTCACCACCGTATAATGTAATCGTAGGTGATTACGGCAGAGTCAGCGCAGCGCAGCAATCGCTTGCGAATTGGATACGATGTGATGTGATACTTTGCGACACGAATCAACGTATTCATCACTCATCAGCCCGAGGTATTGATGCTTCATTGGTGCTGTTGTAGCCTGTAGCGAGCGAGTGGGAGTTCCGTCGCTTTCGCTCCTCCATGGATGATCGCAGATGATTCATTCCTTTTTGTCTATTTGATTCGGATCAAAAGCCATCCGCTTACGATTCGGAGAATGATTGATGAACTCATTCGGAGTTAGGTTTGTCTCATCTCTTGTCTTGTCTTGTAATTTATCGAATCTGATGATTGATTGATGCGTTTGTCTTTGGTTGCTTTTTCATGTCTCTCAAGTTTCCTCTCTCCTCTTCCGTTCCGTTTTCTCTCCCCCCACGCACGCCCTGTCCCTCCCTTCCAGGCCCGACTTCCCATTCTTCCAGCGCCCAACACACCCAGAATCGGTCCCTGGCCGCGGTCGATCCTCGGGTTGCTTCTGCTTCTTCTGCCCTGGCATACGTTGTCCCGAGATAGCTCAGCGCCCAAACCTTCCCGTCGCGTCGGGCAAGAGTAGGTTTTGATAGCCGCACACCACACCATATGCATCCCACAGGGCTGGCTGACACTCAACTCACTCCAACTCTGGCTGTTCTTTTTTCCTACTTGGGAAGAGGGGGAGGGCATTCGCAGGATTGAGGGATTGCTGGATTGGTCTTGTCCTCAAGCAAGGGCCAAGACAAGATGCGATCCAATGCAGGTAGGGCACAGCTTGCATTTCGCAATCACTGACCGCTCCCTTGACGCAAAGGGCACTCGTTTCTATTTGCTGGATACGTGCTTCGTGGTGTTGCAGCATTCGTCTGTAGTTGGTTAATTGTTTTACCACACGCAGTCAATCAGCGACCATCCGAAGAGTCATCTATCAATCGGTTGGGGTACCATCTTGCAGCGACTGTCCGATCCAGCTGCGCCATCAACCACTAAAGTTGCGGAAGCCGAGGATAGTTCAATTTCACCGCCGGTCAACGGCATAAACAACAGCCATACAGTAGTAAACAACAAATCATATCATATGCAAATGCATCCTCGGTAGACACACAACCACGCCTACACAGCTTGAAACTCTCTCCTCCGACCTCTCGGTCTTTTTCCCGCCGAAGCCTACCCACCTACCTAATATCGCGTCTTATCGCAACCTATTCCGTTTTCCCCTCCCAATCTAGAAGCTGTCAATCCAAACTCCAGGCTACCAGAAACATCAACCCCCAATGTCCCCCAGGGCACAGGGGGTGCCTAGTAAAACAAAGTTCAAAGGTTCTTCCTCTTCCCAACTTCCCACTAGGGTTATAGTTGAACTGTAGAATTCAATCCTGGACCGAGCATTCTTTTACCCTGCATGCCCGTTTAGCCTACAAACCTTGAACAGCTCCCCCCAGGACCAGCAAGTTTCCCCTTTCGTCCAGGCTGCTTGAGCGCACGAATCGCAGCTCGTCCCTCTAACCGCTAGCTGGCATGGGTATCGATGTCGGTAGCCAATCACGGCACTGTATTTCTTCTCCGCGATGTCTTGGCCGGTAGGAATCTCGGTGGTACAGCTGCAGGGTTTAGTCCTAACCTAGCCATTGGGCACAATATTCAATTTCAAAATCCGGTGGAAGAAGCAAGAATCTTGGATAGAACGAAAAAAGTGAAGAGTTTTCTCAATTGCTCCCCAGTTACACAAAGCAATACAGTTTCGCTTACGTTTGGCAACGGCTTAAACCTGGTGAAGACTGTGATATTTCTCTCAAACTCTCCACATGCGATACGCCGGCGTATTCTTCGGAGACCCGCATCCACAGTCGGAGCCGCTTTTGCGGCGTTTTCTCCACCCTGTGGCGGTCTCCCTTCCGTAATCCTTTCGGCCTTTCTACAGCAGCAATTGGATTCAGTTTTTTAATCCCTTGACTGTGAAGGCTTTTACCCCTCGCCGAAAGGCCTTGGCGCTCGGCTGAACTACTGACTCTCCCTCGGCGCTTGTCTCGCCCCGGTCGAGTCAAAGGGCGAACGTTTTTGACATATCGGAAACAGGAGAACTCAGATAGGAACAACACATATGCGAGGGTGCATTCAGAGCTGTGATCCGAATCTAGCGCTGTCGCTTGTGAGTCGGAAGACATCAGATTGGTGAGCTTGAGCTGTCGGATGTGCTCGCCTGAGGATGAGTGAGACAGCTTCAAGAGCTTCTCCGCACTCTGGCTAAGAAATGATCTGCAGTTCGAGCCCTCCGAGCCAAACACAGCTGTGAGAGTCTGGAGCTGTCGCAGGAGCTGCACAAAGGGGCTTTTGCTCCTAGCCGAGCAGCCCAGAACGTTGATAGATCTGCTTATCAGACAGAGGAGCTGCTGCTGATCCTCCTGCGATACAAAGTGATGTTCATGATTAACGGTCTGGCCCGTAGTGAACCCTGCAGATAATGGATGTGTTTGGCCGTCTGGATTCACAGCAGCGTTCTAGCTTGTTGATCGCTGGAGATACAAGTGGTTCCAGTGGCTCTGGTCCTCATTTGCACCAACGACAGCGTGAAGGCAATGCCGAAATGACCCTGCGTATTCCCGCCTCACTCCACCTTTATCCGTGAGGCAGCACAACACAGCACGCAATTCATTGCCCGCCGAGAAGAAGAAAGGCTCCGGCGGTCAAGTTGTTCGGTGATCAACCGAAGGATGAGGTGCACTACAGCTGCAGCTTCGGCGGGAATAACTCGTGATATGAGTCAGATATGGGTATCAGGGTCCTTTGTCTCCGCGCTGTTTGCGCCGTCTGCGATACCTTCGTCATGGCAAACCTCCAGTTTTCCTTACTTGACCTTATCTCTGTGTTTCCACCTCCACCGCCACTTATTTTTTCTTCACTCAAGCCACTCCCACGATCCATTCTTTTCCGTATAATGCCGGGTCTGGGGAAACACCAACTTTACATTACTCGCCGACAAGATTGGCCTTCCATTTTGACAGGGAAGATTCCATGGAAGAATTCTTCTCATGTTACCTAAGATAACTCCACCTCGGTACAAGGAAGGAATTTTCACTGCAATTCAAATAATTGACACCTGAAATTCTTCATCCCGAGCAATCTCGCTGTAGTGGACCTTTTGAGCCTGGCCCTTGGTTCTGGTAACAGCTATGAGATCCTTACAGCGGTCCGCGCGGCCGGGTGCTGTTCCGGGATTGACAAGTTCCAAGTTTCCAATCCCAAATTCCCAATGCTACGGTCAGAGATCGGTCATTAAAATTACAGCCAGGCCAGGTCAACCAGCCCTGGATATCCCGCTGGCTGGGGATGACCCGTGTCGCCGTTGGGCTCTGGCGTCTGGGGAATTTTGAGTTTGATAATGATAATGCGATAATGCTTGCAATAAGAGTCTCAAGCAAAGACCAAGGAAGTAAACGTCATCAGTCCCTTCATTTGTCGTATAATTACCTGTTTGTTATCGAATCCCGCGGGAAGTGACAAGATGCTCAATCAGGAAGTTACTGTGCCAAGGCTAAGGAAAAGCTTATCGAAGGCTGGATCAGACACTCTAATAACACTGTATCGGTTTCTGAGTCTGCATCGCGATATGCTTTACTGGTCTCGCATGCTTAACTAACGAAAGACTAGCCCTTCTCGTACTGCAGCCTCTTTGAAGAATTGTTTGGTCTAGCAAGAGTCAGTATTTTGACCCGTTTACACGGTTTCGCTTGCGACTTTATCCCGGCGCACGGAATAACATTCTCCTGCATTATAATATCACAATTCCTTGTGACATAGCCGACTCAGAACCCATGTCCAAAAGCAAGTATCCGATACCACGGACACGGCCTGCTCCTGCATTTGAAACTTTGTTGTTTGCTTTGCCTTGCCCTGCCTGGCGTTGCTTTGACGATTCATCTCTAATCAAAACCCCAGCTCCGGACGGCGGACTGCCATTCCTAGCTCCCCCCAAGCGAATGGACGGCATGGGACGGAATACTATTCCCACCTTCCGAGGGCCTGTAAAATAGAATTAAACCCCTGGCCTGGCGGCTTAACCAGCCTTTTCCTCCTTTACCGTTGCCGCGATAGGATTGAGGCGTCCATAACCCCCCCTTGAAGTCTACCGCTTGTGAGAAGCCCTGGTCCCCCGACCCGAACCGGCGGTTCTCCTCTCATCAAATAGTGAAGCCAAGCCAAGGCTTGCCATGTCTGAGTTGCTCCCGACAGGCATTGCATTGACCCCATTCACGAGTCGCTCATAACGTAAAGAACCCCCTTTAATATGGGGGCTGTTAGTCAGTGATGCTACGGAGTAAGTAGAGCCGAGAGGGAGATGGAGACTGGAGTCTTATCGGAGGGGCTTCTATCAATTCTTTCCAGAGCTTCCTTTTTCTTTCTTGGAAGCCACCCTGACATGCTGTCCACCTTCTACTTCGGGCCTGGAGCATAAAGTTGTGGTGGTGAGGATGCAGTTGTGGACACTAGAAGCATCGGTAGAAGGGCCGTGGAAGGATAGCCACAATGTAGAAGCATGTGTCATGAAATCATTGCAAGCGTCAGTGTCAGTGAGTAACTGTCATATGAAGAAAAATTCTATGCATCCTTCAGGGTGCAGCTCCTGAATCATTCGAAACGTCCAAACTCAAAATATTCCAACCTCGGACTTCGTCCCGTGCTACCTCGGGTTTGGGGCAAACGCCTCCCGGATCTTGGTTCA
The DNA here is from genome assembly GCF_000149955.1 of Fusarium oxysporum f. sp. lycopersici 4287. Taxonomy (NCBI): domain Eukaryota; kingdom Fungi; phylum Ascomycota; class Sordariomycetes; order Hypocreales; family Nectriaceae; genus Fusarium; species Fusarium oxysporum. The sequence continues at coordinate 2,391,886 of NC_030994.1, read as the reverse complement.
GTCTTAGCAATAGTTAGCTTCCGCAATTTCCACGTGTTTGCGGTTGCGGTTGCGATTGCGGTGCCGCGGGGAGAGTACCGAGCGAGGAGCTCATCTCAATCTCTCTTGAAAGACCTCGGGCCAATTCCGGCAAAGGTCCGCGGTTAGAATCCGATCGAGAAAAATGTGGCTTGCGGGAAAACGAGTAGAGTTGCCCGGAGCTGGGGAAGAAGCGATAATGGTCCCGGAAATTCCCCCTTTTAGGCAGAGTCGAGGTGACGGGCGAATGGGAGGAGGGGGCGTGTGATGTCGGAAATTCCTAAGGAAAAGGAAAGGTCACCGAGACTGACACCGACGCTGTCATTGTCGGTGTCACTATCGAAGCAACGTGGGCGAGCGACTCGTGTAGGGCTTCCATTTCGAGAGTCTGAGAGCCAAGTCTGCCACGCGATTGACAGCTTTGACGTTTCATTCATCATGATAATGCATCACCCACGGAATGACCGTCAGGGTGAGTATGCACTGTTGATCAGTGGGTTCCTCGACGGTCAATAGTTTCAAAACTGAATGGTAATTGATTAATGAAATCAATTAAACATGTCTACGATTTCTGGTTTTGGCTGAGACTTGTCGCAGATGATAACAGGTTTTGGCGTGTTATTGTCTCTGACTCTCTCGCTGCAGACGTTGAGACATCCATTGCTTGTTTCCGGCCACAGCAACAATGATCCTGACGCAGCTGATTTGAGATTCCTGAATTTGATGCAACCTCGAAGAAAGCAATTATCGAACAACCGAGTCAGTCATTTCACTGCCAAGGAACCTGCGAGACGAAGCATGTCACCGAGGTATGAAGTATACATATGAAGGTATACGTATGTACGCCACAACGTGGGAGCGCCGCCTACGCCACGACTCAGCGCAACAGGTTACCTCTTTCGTTCGAAACCTGGACAGATTCCCTTCTGATTTACCCCAGGATCGCGATTCCAAACCCGCGTCGTGGGAAATATCCAGAAAGAGATCAATATGACGTCGTGCACGCTGAAATATGATATGTCGCTGCTAATCTCACTCATCTCGAGATATCCGGCGTGAATGGCAGAAATGGTATGCGAAACCGAACTGTGGGCTTTTGTTGCTGTGATGAATGAATTGGTTGCACTGTCGGGGTATGATATGATGTGACGTCGTATGCAATGCTCACTCTGCAATACGCCGAGGCTGAGATAATACGGTCTCCGAATTGCTCACTCCTTCGCTGTTACTGTTACGCCTGCTAGAAATAGCATCAGGTTGCATTCGCGAGACGGACGCCGTGGCTGCTTACAATGTCTACGCGTTGTGCTCCCCTAATACTTTTCGCATTCCCCCATGTTTTGATCAAAGATTGGCTCGGATCTCTCGCCTCCGAATTTACAGTTGAAAAGGTTCATCGTCCCGGTGTTCCGCAGTCTGATTGATTACGCTATCAGTATCGTATCTGGTCCCGTGATGCTTGGCTTGGCCCCGAACTGTAACAATCCAATGTTTCGTTGTTGCCTGCTTGCTACGTGGTGGTTTCTCGGGAGCTCACAGCTACGGTGTGATTATTACAGACATTCAGTTCGTATGTATTTGGGGCTGAGTTGCTGAGGCTAAGGCTGAGGCTGGCGATGACGATTACCATGTAGCATGTAAATTGGGTGTAAGTCAGCCAGCAACGCCTCGTCATCTGGGGGGATCGATCACCTGAGAATCCGGGGTAGGTAGTTGTAAAACGCATAAACCATCGACTACGATTAACTGATGCTCAAGGGTAATTTGGTTGATTATTTCATCATTCCGGCATATTTGCCTCCAAATATTGCATCTGCTACAGTTCGTTTGTTTTGCTCCGGTAGGGAGGGGAGGTGGGGCTCTTCAACAGTATTGATCGTCATGATAGACATGTCACTGAGCGACAAGGCGTTATGATAATCTCCTATCGAGGCATCATGATACTCAAAATGTGTAATGACTTTCCATGACAGGAATTTCTCATTTCCCCCTTATGATGCCGTCATTGAAACAAATTCGATACTCTAGTACACGCCCCTGTCTATGAGCCCAAGACGTGATATCGAATTTGGGTTGTATTCTCATCCGAAGTCGGCCTAGGTGTTTTGAGCTGGCTGTCTCCTGATACAGTACAGCCCTGTTGGCGTTGGTGTTGGCAAAGGCACCCAATCTATCACTCCATGTTGAGGCATGCCACCTGCTGAAGTGATATCGGGTGGGGGTGCATAGGCGGTCTCGTGGGGTTGACCGCTTTACAGCACATCAAGCCAACATCAACTGCAGTGAGTGTTCTAATCTCGCCTTCTCCTCAGGCACGAAGCAGCTAGAGCAATCACCAGCTGCAGCCTCACGCCTCGCAAGCCATCCATGGTTGTTGGGGGTTGAAGGCTTGAGGGGATAGTTGTCTCTCTCTTTTGTTCTCTCAAATTTGGGGGGCTTTTAATTGGATGTGATTTGTCGTGACAGCGCCATGCCGCTATTCAATACAACAAACAAACTGCCGATACAAGGCCTAACAAAGCCATAACCAACAAACTCCTTACACTTTGAACTTGAAATTGTTTGCCCCTGTATAATTAGAGCATGTCTCACGCGGCAAGAGCGTTAGGCTCGGATCAGGTGCTTGCCGTACCGTCCCGATGATCTCGCATCCGTTGCTTTAGCTCATCAATCACATCACACTTGGCCTTGTCTTGTTATCACATCCCACCACAGTCTCCTCTTCTCCCCCCACGCAGAAGCAAAACCTAGGTGCTGCCCAGGGTTTAATGGGTGATTCTCAGCCAAGGAATCGATCCACGAGGGAATATCCTCTTAGTTCCCGCTATGGACATGAACATGAACACAAGCAATGAGACGGCACTTTACTTTTTGCCCTTGCCTGATGTTTGAGTAAGAGGGGGGGGGAACAATTAGTGTTTGTTATGCTTTGACCCTATGATTCCCTGGTTAATCTACTGATTTATTGGAATATAATTTTCCTAAAGCTGCAAATGTCCTCTCGTATTAATCTTGTTTGTGAGTTGTCACCTTGTTGAATCGTGCTTTGAGAAGCGGTCAGTTATGCTGAGTGTCAGTGTCAGTGTCAGTGTCAGTGAATAGATAGTGCCGGGTAAAAGAGATAACAACACGCCCTCAACTGCACTGCAATGCGTGTGCGTTCTCTCATGCAGCCTTGCCCTGCTGCATATGCAGCTCGAGTCGACTTGACTTGACCTGACTCTTTTATCCTACACCGATCAATGTGTTTCAAGATTCTGCTACACTCAAGCTTCACCGCATCAACTCAGCTAGCCATACAGGCCCTTTGGCCGGCCAGCATACCGCCTTTTGAAACCAGCCATGCAGACACATTTACTCACAGCGACGACACTAATAACCCTCATGCATGCACTTTCCCAATATTCAGGTTATACGGACCTGCTTATATGCGCTGGCTTGTAGTTGGCGCGCATTCTCCATCGACAAAGTGTTGAGCTGGCGGGTCTAACTTACACGACAGCAGCTATATCTGGTCTGGTCCCTTGCAGCTGTCCTTGGAAATGAGTCACATAAGAAAATTTTTAAATTGATTCTGTGACGTGACTATAGGGTGCCACAGCTTAGGCGATGGATATTTTTTTCAAATTAGGTACTGTGGTTGTGGTTGTAGCAGCGGCTTGATTGCGGTGAAGTGAGGCCATCTGCGGATGTGACTATCCGGTGTGAACAACAACACATCGGTCAAACTTGCTTGTTTCCCCTTGTTCGCCGCGATGACATCGGGTAACCCAACATTCGGCCGAGACTAGAGTTGTTCCCCGTATCACAATGCTTCTGAAGTATTGGTGGTTGGGCATCGCTCACCTGATGCAGTATATGCTTTAGGGTAGGCCACTATATGTACATGATACTGAATACATCGCGGATAATAGATCTGGAGGTGCAATTATGAATATAATCGATGGATTTGGAATTGGACCAGACATGGTATCACCTGATTAAATATTTGATATTATTTGACACGTTGATAATGTTTGGGCATGAAGGCTCATCTGTTGATGTGATGAAATAGAGGAGTTGAATTGTAAAAAACATCCTTTCAATGACTGTATTTATGGCACAAGCTCAAGGAAACAAATCAATCTGCATCTAGTCTATCGATTACAATACCGTTTGCACATCAATTTTGCTAGTTATGCCACAATGGGATGAGAAGAGACAGCAAACATATTGTCCTTTTCGCCCGTAGCTATCCACACCCTCAATGAACAAAAGATAAACAATTATCCGCATTGACAGTTTTTAGTTAAGACGGAAGACTAGAGCATATATCATCCCGGAACCTAGTAGGTTGAGCTTGAGTTCTAGCAAGAGTCTTGACCTGATTCTTTCACTTTAGCTGAACTTGCTCGTGGATAGACACAATGGCCACTGTGCCTGCTAGATACAAAAGTTCCATAAACGGAAGAAAAATATGATGAACTTAGCATAGGGAGCTAAATTACTACACAAGTTTATATGTTAGCACATCGCAAGCTGAACATCGATGTATATGTTGACTATTGGATTCGTGGACTTGCTCTCTGAGCAACTCAACGACAAGGAAACACCCAGTAAACACTGCAGTATCCTTCATAAAGAAGTATAGTAGGGCAGAGCATCGTTGATAGTTGGTTCGAATGGCGTTCCGCAGTTCTTACACCCATGCACTTATCATCAATAACGTCTAGTCTCAGTATTCAGTTACACGTTCAATAGCAAATCGGGAGTGTTGGTTGCTCTTTCAAGGAGGTATGAGGCATCCGTAATGAGCCTAACTTGATACTGGAACATATTAAAGCATGAAGTTCCCGAACTTCGTTGTGTGTCCTTACTATTCGCGACGTTGCCACATGGGCTTTCGGACTTGGTGCTCAGTGACTCTCCAAGAGCGAACCGTAAGTTAATGCTACTCTTTCAGAGAGTACAATACGCAACGAGACTGACTCGAAGCACGGTCAGTCTACAAAACCAGGAGATGCGAACGTTACAGGCACGTTGTGTGAAGTGCATATGATATTCACCCCCAGCAAGTGGGCAGCTGACAGAGGCTGGAACGAGAGCTCAGATGGTGATCATAACAAGTGGCATAAAGAATATCATGAAACACGGTTATATATCTCGTCGTAGTGCAAACTACGGACAATGTAATGCCAATCCTATAGTCCTCAACAAGTCTTTGTAGGATCGAGTGTATGCCAAAACTGTAGATACGCCAAACTCCCCCAACTCCTCCCATGATGAAGAACAACTGGCATCTTCGAACAACAGCTAACCAAGCAAGCCTCATCACCAAACGTATACTAACTTCGAAGCGCCTCTAACCGGTTGCGCATCTGGTCCATCATAGCTTCTGGATCCTCTTCCTCCTCCTCTTCCTCCTGGGGTTTCTGTGGTTCCGGTACAGGCGCCACAGGCAGAGCGGGCTGCTTGCGGTCCTTGAGAATCTCCCCCAAGACTTTGTCAACCTCTCCGTCGGCCTCCTCGTCCTCCATAAGCATGTCACCGTCAGCAGGGAAGCGTTCTCTTCGACTCTTCTCTCGATGATGTCCCCCCCTTCCATCCACTCCACAATTAGTTCTTTGCATGGTCCCAGCCAGTTTCTGGTAGGCGGGATTAAGCGAGTTTACTTTCTTTCATAATTCCCGGCCCCTCGCTCGAATGGGCCCTTCAATACTTTAGTACAAGCAAAAGACTCCCTGCACCTGCATCTGCACCGAAGTTGAGCTGTGCCTTGGATGTGATGAGGCGTGCTGAGGTCTTTCGGGCGCGAACGAGCTCACGAGCAAAAGTCGCGAACTTCTTGTTGGGCTTGCTTGGCGCGAGATGAGTCGCGCTGGGCTCGCTTATCGGCTTGGAGGATGAGGTTCTTCGTCTTGTATTCGACTTGTTTCACAGTCTGGATATCTCGATCGATCTTGCGGATGTTTTGCCTCATCAACGCATTGCATTTGCGCATCTACAGCCAGACATGTTAGAGTATGATACGGAATTAGGTATAGACCGGTGTGTGTACCTGGGCCTGAGGATCAGGCTTCGCAAATAGAGATTTGAATGTTTCCATGGCGGCGGTTGGATGGACAAGGAAGTAGGAAATGCCTGCGCCAATGACGCAACTGTAAAGATGGCCAAATGGCGGAGTAGAATTCGTGTAGAGGTGCAAGTACGGTACAGTGATCTGTATGTTCGAGCTGAAAAAGTTGTTAAACTGCCCGTAGTACTACCAGACCTCGAAACGTCTTGATGTCGTCGAATCAGCCGCAGCCAGTCGTTGATGATGTTGGGTCATGGTGGTGAGGCTCGCCCGATACTAGCCTCAAGGCTGAGGTGATAGGCAGGCCGAGGTTTAATTGGCCCGCGAGCAAAAACAGGGACTGGAGGGGTTTCAGTGAGAGGTCCGCTGGAGCTTCCCTGGAACCTGGCACCAAGATCAGCACTGGCTCGCCTCCGGCCCAGCTGTGTGAGGTGCTTACCCCGCCATCGAATGCCGGCCGCGTGTAGGACTAGGCTGCCATTGCTAATCCAGAGATAAAGAGCCACTACACTAAATGGCTTTTGATTGTTTAAAAAGGGATTGTTATCGAGTCTCATGCAAGAAGACTAAGAATTGAGCTAAATTCGCACTGGGTTTGCATCTGGGTACATCTCGTAGCTGCTTGTACGCAGCAAACCTCCAACTGAGGTGACAAAGCTCCAGCACCTTCTAGGAGCTACAGCCCAGTAATAGTGGAGAAAAGCTGGCCACTTTCAAGGGGGCGGGCAAACGTCAGAGTGGGCACTCAAAAGCTGTGGTAGGGGAGTACCTTAGATAGCACTATACTTCAGTGACAGCTGAGGTATCTGCTGATCAATTGCCCCTCTATTCTCTCCCCTTCTTAGACATTCTACCATCCCGCCTGTGACCAGACAAACGTGCAAGCCTCAAGGCGAATTGAATGAAGTACGCCCTGCCTACCTCTCACTTTAGGTACTGCCCGCTGCGTACTTTGCTAGCCTAGGTACAGAAGCTAAAGCTGCACCTCCTCCGCCCACCAAAAACTCATCCATTCCGTCTCCATTTCTCTTTCTCTGCTGCATCTGCATCTGCATCTGCATCTGCAACATCTTTCGCCTTCTTTCTCCTTATCTCTCTCTCTCTCTCTCTCTCTCTCTCTCTTCTCTATCTGATTTTTCCTCCTTCACGTAACTTTACGATACGATAAGATACCCTTTTACTTCAACCTTCACAATGTCTGACACTGTTTACCCCGAAGGTATGTCATTGCTCGTCCCTTGTGCTCGTATTCCCCCTCCCTCTCCCGATGCCGCTCTCGAGATGCAATCTGCCGATAATCTTTTCCACGGCTACAATCTTGATCGCATTCTGCGCATACACTCAGTATCACTTGCAATTCACCCGCTAACCACCCGCAGTCCTCTGGGCCCAGCGATCCTCCGTCGCCGACGCCTCTAAGAACTTCATCTACCTTACCATCTCTGTCCCTGATGTGCCCAAGGACAGCCTTACTCTCGACCTTCAGCCTACCAAGCTCACCTTCACCGGCACCTCATCCACTCTCAAGAAGAAGTACCATGTCGAGCTCGAGTTCTGGGGCGAGATCGACCCCGCTGAGAGCAAGATCAACCACACTGCCAAGAATGTTGAGATAAAGCTGCAAAAGGAGGAGCTCAAGGAGGAGTACTGGCCCAGATTGCTCAAGGACTCCAAGCGCGTCCACCTCCTCAAGACCCGACTTCGACAAGTGGGTTGACGAGGATGAGCAGAACGAGGCCCCTGAGGACGACTTCTCTCAGTTCGGTGGCATGGGTAAGTCTATTACAAATCCCAATTGATTGCGCCTCGCAGAACCCTATGACTAACAAATTTCAATAGGCGGCATGCCTGGTATGGGAGACATGGGTGGTGACTTTGGCGGTATCGACTTCTCCAAGTTGGGAGGTGGCGGTGCTGGCTTCCCTGGTGCCGAGGGCGCTGGTGATGAGCTCGACGAAGAGGATGACGACGACGACATGCCTGCCCTCGAGGGCGACGACAAGAAGGAGGCCGCCCCCGCCGCTGCCCCCGCTTCCACCGAGAAGAAGGACTAAATCTCTCAATTATGAATGTTTGACGTTGCCAAAGAGGAGCATTTCTGAACTACAGTACAGGATTAGGCTGGGTAACTTTGGCGTTGTGCCGTACCAAGGCAGGCTTATTTTTCGGATATGTAGTTAAGACTACATTGCCTGTTACGATATGGAAGAAAAAAATGGAAAAACTGTTAAGCCCACGGTGTTCACTATTGTGTTGAAAATCTGTTCAATGTGATCGTCGAAAGGTATCCTGGTGATTTCAAGGCTCATGCTTGAGGCAGGTCTGCGTTTGGACCCCTTCATGACTTGGCATGGGCGTTGTATTAGGATTAGAAATGGTGATTGACCGGTCCCAGATACGAACGAGTTAACCAGTCTCGGTTCAGTGACTGGGATGTCTCAACAACAAAGAATAATTGGGGAGAAACCATACCGAATCCTTCGTATACTTTATCATGGGTAATAGATGTCATCATATCTTCACAGAGATTCGTGTATATGGAGCTTTTCTTATTCCATCTATTGTACAGTACAATTTAATTTCCAGGTCCCGCGGTTGCTGCTAAGCAACGTTAAGACATGGCTGCCGAACTGATAAGTTCGACGTGTCAAGGGTGAGAACTGAGACCAAACAGTAACAAATGCAAAACCAGCTGCTCCGCTGTTCGACCTCGAAGGCCTCTCTTCCTCTTTCATTTCGGATCAATCTGCCGCAGTACTAAACCGGGTAACCACCGTATCCTTCCGCAAAGTGTCCATAAAATACCAGGTCCCTTGTTTTTGTAATTTATTATTGTCTCATGCCATCGTCGTGGCGCTTTTGGAGAATTTACTAGTATCGTAGTTAGTATCAACAGTGCAGATCAAGGACAACATTACATACAGCGATCTCATCCATGTCAGCATCACCAGTAGCAGCTGGTGCGGGTGCAGGCGCAGCAGCGTTGTTGCTGGCCTCAGGGGCGGCCGAGGCGTCAAAGTAGTCAGCCATCTCCGAGTCGAGTTCCTCCTGGGTCTTCTTCGCGGGACGGCTGTTGCGACCACGGCGCTTCTTGCCAGCAGCTCCCTTGGCAGCGGCGCCCTTGGCGGCACCGGCGTTGTGCTTGTCAGCAGCAGCGGACTTGGGTTGAGCCTTAGGTTGGCTATGTCGCTGGTCAGTGATTGTCTGGAACAGGGGAACGTATTTCACGTACGTGGTGCGCTCAGCAAGCGTCTTGACGGTAGGAATGACCTTATCAGCCTGGGCAGCTCCGACAACGATCTCGATCTGTTCAAATTAGTTACTGATGCAACTGGAGGTGCCAATATAGCTCACCTTGATAGGTCGGTTGTCAACAAGAAGGCCGTTCAGTTTCTGGAAGGCCTTGCTAGCGCCATCCGACTTGTGGAAGGTCACGTTTGCGATACCGCGGCTTTGAGAGTTAGGGCCGTAGGAGAGCTCAACTCGCTTGATGGGGCCAACGGATTGGATAAAGTACTCCTATCGGGGGAAAATAGCGTTAGTCTTCCGAAGTGTAGTTGAACAAAAATCGTCATTCCGTCATCGAGCCTCGGTCGTTCCAGTTCCGGGAGAGTATCACGTCGCCAGGATTTGGAAATCATGTTGGTTGACAGCTAGCAAGCAGAGCAGTGAGACAAAAACAGAGCCCTCGGTCCGCTCAGCAAGGGTTTGAGATCAGTTTAAGCGCACCAGGCCACACCCACATGGCTCTCATTCAAATAGTAACCCACAACTTGGACCCAGCCCAAGTATACTACAAGTGTAGTATTCGAGAATATGCTGAAAAATAGACAAGCAACCCGCTGTTCTCCCCAAAAGGGGATTCGTTCAAGCCGACACAACTTTGTCTCAAGATCTGCGAGGGATAGCTGCTGTATGTGCTCACTGCTTGCTCGCTGAAGTAGATGCGGGATTCCAAAAGGTTTCATCCGGAGGAATTCGCTGGCCGTTGGCTGGTAAAATACGCATATCGTTATGACAAGCCTCTACCCTGAAAAGTCGGCGCTACATAAGCGAGGAACGCTGACCAGGCGATTCCTACAGTGTCATTGCGCGACAAGGGTCATCTCAACTTCTGACATAGTACCATATTCCAGGTTTTACCGAGTCAAAGAAGGAGAATGGGCGCCCGATAGCTCCAGGCCTAGGCTAAGTCGACAAACTGGTCGGAAAGACGCGACTTCGAAGGCAAAAATGAGAGCGGCGAAGGAGAAAAGGTCGAACAAAGTCCGAGGGCTTCAAGGGCCGCAACGGAAACATACCTTAATCTGCTGCTCCGAGACGTCCTTAGGCTATTGCGAGTATTAGTATATGAATACAATTGGAAATCCTTGTTTGCGACTTACCAGATTGCTCACAATGATCTTGCTATCACTGTTGGTAGGAGTAGCCTTGGCTGGGGCAGGCTTTGCGCCGGCACCGCGTGCGGGCTTGGTACTCTTCTGGATACCACCAACGGGTGCGGCCGCAGCAGGGCGTCCGGCACCGCGGCGCTGGTTGGGTCGGCGGCGAGCGCTACGGCGCTGGGCCTGGGTGATATCGTCGAGAGCTTGGTCGAGCTTGCCGGACATGATGATGTGTGTTCGTAAAGTTGGTAAGAGTAGGTCAAAGACGGGCTGAGAAGGACAGGCCCGTGAGAAAGAAGCTGTATCTGCTGTTCAAGCTGATGCAGTTGGTCAAATCAGCAGAAGATATCGAATGACACGTGCGATTTGGTGTCAAAGACGCGATTAAGTATGGTGAAGACTAGAGCTCGATGACGGCGCAAGTCGCGAATGTGGAATGGGGGTTGAAGAGAAGGTGGTAATAAACGTCTGGTAGACTTGAGAAGAAATAAAAGGCGCGCAAGAGTTATTAAGGCGGCCGAGTAAGAAGAAATTGCGTGGGCTGGGTTGAGAAGTGGGCGTATATCGGTTGAAGTTGGGAGCTGAGTGAAGTTGGGTGACGGTTGAAAGGAAGAGGGAGACAAGGGAGGGAGGGAAACAAAGGCACAGAAAAAACACGGGGTGGGCGCTGCTTCCTGCTCCTTCTGTTGCCCTCTACTGCCTAATCAGCTCAATGCGCGCGGGTCTGGATGTGGCGCTATGCGAAAGCTAGTCTCTTTTGGTAGCAGTAAGCCTCGCACCGCCACACTGTAAACATCTGGCACCAATTACAATGCGAATAGGGACATGCGTCAAAAGGGACAGTTTGCACAGACAAGACAGAGTTCCATCACAAATACAAACGAGCGCAATTCCAAGGAGGGAAACAAACGACCACAAAGATGTGTTGTTTGTTCTTTGCTTAGCAGAATCTGCCTAAGGATGCGTGCATAGCTCATGCTAGGCAAATATGATCTGTGATAGGCTGGTGTTGGCGTGTACCATCAAGTCTCCTATCCCAGTTGCCTTCACTTCAAGTCGACTGAGATAATTTTTTTGGAAAAGATTCTCAGTATTGCATTGCAGATAGCTGAAAACCTCCCAGCAAAAGATCTAAATAACCCCCCTAGTCTAGTTGTATGGAACCCAAGCTCTGCTTTTCGAATAGGCGGAATCGTTCGTCCAAAGAGTTCTCCTTAACGCCGAGCAGTCTTTGCTGCAAACTGGATATTCCCTTCTCGTAAAAAATTACAATGCGCAGTAATCGTGATACTGTGCAATTATAGTGACTTTGACGCTCCCTCCTTGCCGGCTTCAATCGGATCTTTCGCAGCGTTGACTTCGAGGAAGTGGTAGAGAACAATGAGAATCATTGCCGTAGTGCCAAAGAAAATGGCTAGTCGGTAGAGATCGCCGTCTGAGATCATGTTTGCGGTGATGAAGGAAATGGACGGGAAGCTGCGTAGGCTTGGGGAGCTAGATGATTCTCGATCAGCACTTGGTCCTGTGCGCAAGCATTCAAGCGTTGATGGTACAAACCGGCTATTGATTTCAGAAGGGAGTCGTTTGAATAGAAACCAGAATTGAGTCAATGCTCTGAGTGATCTGTGACAGTGCTGCGGGATGGACGCGAGGCTGTATCTGTAGATGTTGGATATGGAGCTTCAACTGGCCAGATGGAGCTCTAAAGTGTCCGCGTTGCAGAGACAGGTACGTATTCTTGCTGGGGTTCTTAGCGCGGCCCGCAGTTGAAAGATTTCCCGACTCACTATCCCCACTGTGAGCGACTGAGTGAGTTTCTAGGTGAGAATAACTTTTTTGTTTCATTATGTACGCAGTTCTGTTTTCGCATCCCGGACAAGAATTAGTTCCTATCGCAATTGATACGAAGAGAAAGTAAATTACTTGATTTCTATTGAATAACCGATAATACTTTGCCTGGCAACACAGACATCATTAATCACTTATACACGTTGAGCCACTTGCCCTCGAAGAAAAGTCTTGGGCGGCAGACACGTGACTAGCTGTGACTTCATCCTCCACACCAAGGCAGCCCAGCCCACCAACTATCAGCAATCTTCGACATTCGTCTTTTTTTTCAACCTAGATTTGGTGGCTTAGCCTCTCGCCATTCCCAACACGAAATCGTGGGCATATACGTCAACAGAAACCCGCGACGGACCTCACGATCGTCCGAATCCCATTGAATATCTTTTTGATACCCACGATTACCCCGCCACCAACTGCCCATCATGCCTCCCAAGAAGGGTAAGGAGCCCGTGGCCAAGAAGGCCACAAAGACGGTTGAGGACCGAACTTTCGGTATGAAAAACAAGAAGGGAGGTGCTGCTCAGAGGGAAATCTCGCGCATGCAGGCGAACCTCAAGAACAGTGGCTCAGCTGAGGAGAAGAAAAAACAGGCCGAGAGGGAGGCTCGTGAGCGTGAGAAGAAGGCGGCCGAAGAAGCCAAGAGGGATCTGGAGGCTATGATGAACAAACCAGCGCAAGTCCAGAAGGTGCCTTTTGGCGTTGATCCCAAGACAGTTGTGTGTATCTTTTACAAGAAAGGCAACTGTGAGAAGGGCAAGAAGTGCAAGTTTTCACACGACCTTTCCGTTGAGCGTAAGACAGAAAAGAAGAACCTGTACAACGATTCAAGAGGAGACGAAGAGGAGAACAAGAAGGCCGAAACTTCAGCAGACTGGGACGAAGACAAATTGCGAAGTGTCGTTTTGTCAAAGAAGGGCAACCAGCAAACCACAACCGACAAAGTGTGCAAATACTTCATCGAGGCCATTGAGGATGGCAAGTATGGTTGGTTCTGGATTTGCCCTAACGGAGGAGATAAGTGCAAGTATAAGCATGCGCTGCCACCTGGGTATGGCTTCTTTCATCAAAATATTTTGGCAGTTACACTAACATCAACTTAGATTCGTCCTGAAGACCAAGGAGCAAAGAGCAGCAGAAAAGGCGCTTATGGACAAGTCACCACTCAAGACCCTCACACTCGAGGACTTCTTGGAGTCTGAGCGACACAAACTGACCGGTACTCTTACGCCAGTCACTCCCGAGACTTTCGCGAAGTGGAAGAAGGATCGCCTCGACAAGAAGGCAGCCGAGGAGCAAGCCCGCAAGGCCAAGGAGAACACTGGCCGTGCTCTGTTCGAGAGTGGCAAGTGGAGAGATGAGGATGATTCCGACGATGATGATGACGATGACGATGTCTGGAACCTGCAGAAGCTTCGTGAAGAGACAGAGGCTGTCCGTTCGAAGAAGGAAGAGGAGCGTCTGCTGTCAAGCTATGATACTCCTAATAATGGTACCACGGGCCAGGCAACCCCGGCAGAGGATACTCCAGCTGAGACAGCAACCGGATCTTGAGTCAACAGAGACACAGGCGTGTGGCATATGTAGTCTAGAAGACCTTGGATCTGGGATTCGTCAAGCTCTCCTAGTTGGAGCTCGCCGGAGAACAGACCATCCAGAGGCAAGCCGAGCCCTGCTGCAGACCTCACATCAGTGACCCCACGAGTGAGAGACGTGTGCAGGTCTACCATGGCGATCTCGTCATCTTGCTAATCCTCATGAGAGGAAGGATGACGTCTGTCCTCCGAGTAGAATAAATTACAGTACCAGTATATCAGCGTGCGAGCTGTCAAGATGACAACCAACACTTGTATAAACTCTAAGCCACAGCTGCATTCGCGCAAGAAATTGCTTGCTCATGCGTTAGATCTGTGCATTTCCATACATGGTTTATTCGCGATCATTGTGGTTGTAATGGTTGGTTTTATCCTGCCGAGTCAACTACTCTTTAAGGCATGATGCATGATAGCCAAAAGTCTCAACGGCTGAATGCACCGAGAGGCGTCGATCTTGGGAGTTTTGAGGTCCTGGTGGTGGTGATCGTTTGTGAAGCACAACAATGGAGCGGCCAAAGAGAGGTCCTTTCGTACTGAGGTTAACGCGGTTGTCCAACCCCAAATCATCTCACTATGATTGCGGGGTGAGGATTTACGGTGGTCGTTATTGGGCGAACGCTAAGTAAGGTAGCTAACGGTTACAATCTAACTTACCCGGACATTGAAGTCCGCTTAATGACATGGGATATCGGGTCATAATTTGGACGTTGAGACTTTGGCTGTGTTATTGCCTCCGCGGAAATGGGCCGACGGATGTTATCTCGGCTGAGGAGTTAATAACGAGAGTATTCGAGTCTTAATATTGACAAGGAATCAAATTGAAGCTTTGGTGAAAGAAAGTCGGTGTCGTAGTATAAAGTCAAGTATTTCCCCAAAAACATGTGATGAACGCCCCCGGCCGGCAGATGATACACCCACTGAGACACAGCAGCTCGCAGGGAACGAGAGGGATCAATTACAGGGCACGGAAGCTCTAAACGATCTTCGAAGAGGTCTCATCGGGAGGGAGCCAGGAACCAAGAAAGAGGTTGGATTGTGTCTTTGGCGTTTGCTCGGTCAAACCCCGCGACCTTGAAACTTGGGTGGGCTGTTCCTTCCCGTCCGAGGGGCTGTTTGGTTTGGTTTGGTTTGGTTTGGAAGTTTGACACCGAAGAAAAGTAGCAAGTCCGGGAGGCAGGCATGACCCGTCCCCCCCCCGCCTGCGCCTGCGCCTGCCGTCCTCCATTACCACTTCCTTTCCGTCAAGATCTACCTTACCTTTCCTACCAATTAACTCGTACCATAAGGTAAGGTCAGTACCTGCTGCCCATACAAGATCAATCTCCACCTTTGGCCTCCGACCTTAATCCTCCAACTCTCCTCTTCTTATCTTTTCCCATTAATTGATCTTCTGTGTAAAGGAACTGCAACCATCAGCATCGTCGCTTCCGTTGTCGTCGCCGTCCTCTGCCGAGGGCACCCGGACGCCCGAGCCCGTGCAGAGACATAAGTGAAGAGCCGCACACCACCGATATCCCGACGCCGCTCCGCTCCCGACCCCCGATCTGGGTCCTCTAAACCCACCCGATCATCTTTTTCCATTCAAACGTCTCTGTACCTGTACTCGACTCTCCGGTGCCTCACGTCTGAATGGACCCTACGGCTGCTCTCGATAGGCCGTGTTTCGACCGCGCCTCTAAATAAAGCTATACCTCGACTACATCTATATTCTACCTCTTGGGCTGCGCACGCCCGTATCCTCTCGTCGGTGCTCCGGTTTGAGGTCCATTCGCTCTCTATCCCGGAGAGCGGGAGGAAGCAATGACCACTGGAGCTAAATTGGCCCACCAAGATGTTACAGGCCATCAATCGCAATTGTCGTCACTATCTCCAGCAACAACTTCTGCCATCAGCATGCCTCTAGGCGCTGGAGGGCGACGCGATGGCGAGACCACGGCTTTGACTGCAACGGGTGCCGCCGTCTCTGCAGTACCGAAAAATAGCCCTTCCAACCGTTTCGTTAAACGATACCGAACCGAAATCGCAGCCAGCTCTTCCAGCGTATTCTCTACCCTCGCCGCTTTCCCACTCGACAGCGTCAAGACGCGCATGCAAACCTACCACTACAATGGATTCCTCGACTGTGTTCGCAAGACATATCATGCTGAGAAGCTTGGCGGCTTCTTTCGAGGTATGTTGCAGCCAATTGACAGGGTGTAGTCGTTCGCAATTGACTAACCCGACATTGCAGGCGTCACAGCACCGATGGCAAGTATAACGCTTGTCCGCACCGTCTCCTTTTCGATCTACCAACGTGCCAAATACTCTTATTCAGCTTGGGTCAAGCGCAACTTCGGCTTTGATATCATTGGCCATGTTAATCGTCCTGGCACATATCCGAATCTCTACTCGGTCGCATGCTTTGGCGCTGCTGGTGCGACCGCTGGCTCTTGTATAACTTTTCTCGCCTGCCCTTTCGAGCTCACTAAGCTCAGTGCGCAGGTCTCTGTACTGCTTGCTGAACGCGGTTCGACCAATAAAGGTAGTCACGCTGTGGCAGCTAGCTACCAAAATAAGGGCACGTTGCGGACAATGGCGAACATCATAAAACATCGGGGTGTTTTTGGTCTGTATACTGGCCTGAAGCTTCATCTTCGTGAGTGGCCACTCGAATGATGCGGTTTCTGCACTGGCTAACAATTTGCAGTTCGTGACACATTAGGCACTGCTATCTATTTTATGGTGTATGAAAGTGGGAAACAAATTGGAAACACATTGGCTGGCGATCATCCCAACAGTAACAAAGTGGCTGTTGTTGCTGCTGGTGGTATGTGTGGTTTAGTATCGTGGGCGATGATCTGTAAGTTGAGCTGCACCATATTGTGAATTCCTTTTACTCACAATTGACAGACCCAAT
Source organism: Fusarium oxysporum f. sp. lycopersici 4287 (assembly GCF_000149955.1). Taxonomy (NCBI): domain Eukaryota; kingdom Fungi; phylum Ascomycota; class Sordariomycetes; order Hypocreales; family Nectriaceae; genus Fusarium; species Fusarium oxysporum. Next base: position 2,375,092 of record NC_030994.1, on the reverse strand, counting down.
CGATTCAGCCAAGAGCATCTACCAGCGAAACTCGTTACTCTATTCCAAGGGGGAAAAGGTCGAGCCTGCGCCAAAGATCGAATTCTTTAAGCGTCACATGTACCGTGGCCTAGGAGTTTCTATGAGCCGGTCATGCGTTGTGAACGCCATATTTTTCTCGTCATTTGAGTTTGTCAAGAAGCACATTCATCAAATGGACGATGAGAATTAACTTGAACAGAATCTGCCCAATTGCGTGTTGGTGGAATAAGCAGGAATATCAGGTGGCCAAGTGATTATTGGGAAAGGTATATGTCGATTTTGGATGGTTGGTAACCGGGAACCAAATGCAGAAGCATGCATGCATTACGAATGGGCGTTATTGGGAATTAGTGATTTATCTTCAGCTATCACATCTGGGTAGTTGTTCAGGGGTGGATGGTGATATGAATACCTCGAAACAGAAGACTGAAGTCTGAAAAGGACATAAGATAACGGGAACACCAAAATTGGTTGTCCTCATGAATAAGAAATTTACTCATTTCATCTCACTACTGCCACGTTCTGCTGAGCATCTGACATTCAGCCTGCTGGCCAGTCACTATGGACCTTATACAGAGCACATATGAAAGCTTCGTAGTCTCCTTGATCATGGGGATAATGGTTTTCTCGACGCCAGACATGATGAATAGTGTATTGAGTAGAGCGTTTTATTAAGTTTTGTGTATGTGTTGTAGAGTGTAGAGTAGTTGTGAGTAGATCAGAGTAGAGTGTGTATGCGGAGTTGTCGTTAATGAGAAGGAAGGATATCCAGAGGTGGGAGAGTCTGGGGGGTATTTATACTTTTCCAGGAAACCTCTTTGTCTCTCTGTTTGATGAGTATTCTTGGTTTGATCTTCGTGTTTGTTTGTTCTCGCTTCTTATTGCTTTTTCTGGTCGTGATGCTGTCAGCCGTTTGCTCTAATTGTGGTTTGATCAGGCATACACCAAGCAATAGCAGTCAAACAAAAGATGTTATGCTGGATCAACAATTAGCTCACTGGATAGAGATAAAGAGCTGATGTTTGATACCAATTCATCCGGCTAACGGCATGGGAGGCAGATGACAGAAGGGCTCTGTTTGAACTCAGGGATTGAAGACAGAGCATCCTCGCTGATGACAGAAGCAACGCAAATGAATGCACAGATTGTTGGTTTATGTTGGCTACAAGGTAACAGTAAACGTGCTTTCGATATATATTCTATTGTAAGCAGAAGCAAGTAGTCTATCATCATGGTCCTAGCTACTATTACCCTGATGTCCATAATATGATTACCAGAACGCCATGCTTAATCAAGGCGGGCATCTTGACCCACCGCCTACAAGTTCACCTCCCTGAGCAACGGATATCGAATGCAAGCCAAGGTCGTTCATAGACCAGAAATAAGCCATGCAACGCCAAAAATGCAATCACCAAGCCACCATCCTCGCTGAGTCCCAAAAAGCCAACAGTCCTTACTCCTTACGCAAACACTTCAGCAAAGGCGCAATCCTCGACTTTTTGCTCAACCCAACTCGATAGACGGGTTTGTTGATGATTGCTGACAATCCCTTGGAGGGTGTTGAGCTTCTGCTTGTGACTGCTCGTTTCTCTGGCTTCTCCTCCTTCTCTTCTGTTGCAGCATCTGAAGCTTTCGACGCCGCGTCATCGTCCAAACGAGACACAGACTTGGCAAGGATGTTTGGATCGGATTCCTTCAAAATAGAACTTTCTCGACTCTTGCTCTTCGGCGAGGGTTCCATCTCGCTTTCATCTGCTAGCTCATCTTTGCTTTCGGACTCATCGATGTCTATCTTGGGCCTTTTCTCTGGCCGCACAGCATCTTCAGATAGCGACGCATCGTTTGTAGATGCTGACGGATCAATCTTTGGACTCTCGTCCCTTGTGTCTGTTTGATCTGGCTTTCTTGGCCTCCCACGCTTCTTCTTGGGTTTCGTGACAGGCGTGACAACCTCTGGTCGAGGTGAAGGTGCCTCTGTCATTGTTATGGGCTCTTCGATGGCCTTCTTCTTTGGCCGACCCCTAGATTTCTTTGTCTTTGTTACCTTGTCAGGCTCATCATTATCAAACGCTTCTTCTTGCATGGCTGGAAGCTCCGGTTGTTCTGGTTGCTGTTCATCCGTCGTCTCATCATTTGCAGGCTTGGGTGAGTCACCATTCCGTATTTGCTCTAGTTGTCTCGTTGCTTTTTGTTTGGGAGGCGAATCGATGGCGGAGATGACGTCAGGAGACGAATCCCACCTGTTTCCAGTGGCTTGTCCGATTGCTGCTCTATTTGGATCCATCACACTTGAAGGCGGAGGAGGAGCGGTACTCATGAGATAATGAGCATGGCTTCTGGGTGTATTGATGTTTGTTGCATCTCCGCTTGACGCAAGATTGATTTCGAACTGACGGACCAGAGGGAGTTGGTGATTCTGGCTGTCACTAGAAGGCAATTGCACACTCTCGTACTCCAGCTTCTGGGCATCAGTAAGCGGGTTTGTGGTGATGAAAAAAGAATCGTCTTGATTGACTGGTAATGTTGGCGGGAGCATGCTGGGTGTTGGTGCTGGCTGGGATTCATGGTATTCTCCCTCATTTTCATAACTGAAAGGTATAGCAACCAAGTCCACTTCGTTGGAACCTTGGAAAGAAGGTTCTGGATGGCTGACTCTTCTACGCTTCTTGCCTGAAGGCGAACCATCTGATCGCCCAGACTTTGAGCTTGGAGTCTTTCCTCGCTCGTCCGACTCTTGCGTGTGACGAGAGTCAGAGGTGGAATCAGACTGAGCCTTCGAACTCTTGACTTTGACTTTTATCTTAGGCCTAACAGGACGCTCATCAGGTGAACTTGGTACATCCCACATATCGTCCATAACAGCCATGGGTGCCTTTCTTCTGCCTGGTGTTGAGGCCTGAGTCCATTCATCTGGGCCGTTTCCATTGGTCTGTCCTCTTTTTGTTGTTTGGTCTCTTGCAGATGGCATTGAAGAGGGTTCAATAAGCCCCGTTACCGTTCTTTTGAAAGGTGCTGGCGTTGTCATCTCAGAGCTTGAGACTGAATGTTGATCCTGATCATGTGATCTGGCTGTCGGTTCTGGAACATATCCACGAGCTGCATCATTCTGCTCATTGTAAATATTTTGAAAGAATGACGCGTTTGTTGATGTCGTCGCACGGCTTACACCTCCAGAAGAATCATTTGCAGCTTCAGTCTGAGCTTCAATTCCGGCTGGTCCAAATGAGAATGGTGCCTGTATATTTGGGGGCGGAGAAAAGCTGCCATCCTCATCTTCGTCGTCAGAATCAAGTATTACAATCGGAGGCATCCTGATAAGTAGTGGCGCATCGCGTCAGAGGTCACATGTGAAGTATGAATCCTCAATGTTGAAGAAGTTAAGCATAAATTGACATCTTCGCTTGAAAGACAAGGATAACAAAGAAGCGCGTTGTGACGTGGGGCTTGATAGCTCATCCACGCGTGTGCACGTGAGAAATTTCAACTACATCAGACCAAAACACCATGGCATGGAAAGACTCACATAATACCTACAACTACTCATTAAACCACTAACGAGACATTATCATATCATAACCATTCACAGCAATTATAGAGAAGGAACAAAAGTTTCATCATCATCATGAAAAATAGGTCAATTTGTTGATTTTAGACCCTCATCTGCTCCCAATCGGGAGGGTATATGCAAATGTTGAATGCTCGCCAAACCAGCCGTACCCAGATCCTAATCCACAGGTTAACTTTTAGGATTTTACCACAAACATATCTGGTCCCTTTTTTAGGCCAGTCCCAAACGCCGATGTTGAAATCGTAGCTGTTTTGAAGAACAGCCTCCACAAAAATGCTATTAACACAATCCTCATACGCCTTCATCACCGTCATCAACCTCTTATACAATTATGGGTTGGCATTTATTTGGCGTACTTGGCACGGAAGTACTTGGCGGCGTTAACCATGTTGGCAAGCGCCTCCTTGGTCTCCTTCCACTGACGGGTCTTGAGACCACAGTCAGGGTCGATCCAGAGCTGCTCGGGCTTAAGGAACTGAAGCATCTCCTCGATGCGGTCCTTGATCTCCTGCTCGCTGGGGACACGGGGAGAGTGGATGTCGTAGACACCAGGTCCGATGTGGCGGGGGTACTCAGAGTCGACAAAGACTCGGAGGAGCTTGGCATCAGACTTGCTGTTCTCAATGGACAGAACGTCGGCATCGAGGGCAGCGATGGCGTGGAAGAAGTCCTGGAACTCAGAGTAACAGAAGTGAGAGTGGATCTGAGTGGCGTCCTCAACACCGGCGGTGGAGAGGCGGAAAGCCTGGACGGCCCACTTGAGGTAGGCATCACGCTCCTCACCGGAGCGGAGGGGAAGACCCTCACGGAGAGCGGGCTCATCGACCTGGATGACGTCGATACCAGCCTTCTCAAGGTCGACGACCTCGTCACGGAGGGCAAGGGCAAGCTGCTCAGCCTGGACGGACTGGTGGACGTCGTCACGAGGGAAAGACCATCGAAGGCAGGTGACGGGGCCAGTAAGCATACCCTTCATGGGCTTCTTGGAGACCGAGACGGCGTACTTGGACTCCTTGACGGTCATGGGCTGAGGTCGAGAGATGTCACCGACGATGATGGGAGGTCGGACGCATCGAGAACCATAGGACTGAACCCAGGCGTGTGTGGTGAAAGCATAACCCTGGAATCGCTCACCGAAGAACTGAACCATGTCGTTACGCTCAGGCTCACCGTGAACGAAGACATCGAGGTCAAGCTCCTCCTGGATCTTGATGTTCTCTTCAATCTCCTTCTCAATGAAGCGGTCGTACTCCTCAGCGGTGATCTCACCCTTGGTGAACTTGTTTCGCTGAACTCGGATCTCCTTGGTCTGGGGGAAAGATCCGATAGTGGTAGTGGGGAAGAGGGGAAGGTTCAGCTTCTTCTGCTGCTGGCTGATACGGGTGGTGAACTCGCTCTTGCGCTCGTAGTCCTTCTGGGTGACCTTGGACTGGCGCTCCTTGACCTGAGGGTCGTTGGTTCGGGGAGAGTCGGCACGAGCCTTGATGGACTTGGCGTTAGCCTCAAGCTGCTCGCGGACGGAGGCAGGGCCCTCAGTGACGGCCTTGGCAATGAGAGCAATCTCAGAAGCCTTCTCGGTAGCGAAAGAGAACCAGTCAGCAATCTCGGGGTCAAGCTTCTTCTCGCTGGCAAGAGTGTGAGGGGTGTGGAGGAGAGAGCTGGAGGTGGCAGCGATGACACGATCCTTGCCGAGCTTCTGGATAGCGGTCTCAACGGTCTCGATAGCACGCTTCAGGTTGGTCTTCCAGATGTTGCGGCCGTCGACGACACCAGCAGAGAGGATGGTGTTAGGGCCGATAGCACCGAGAACCTTCTCGAGCTGCTCGGGGTTGCGGACAAGGTCGATGTGGACACCATAGACGTCCTTGGGGAGGAGGTCAAGGTTGTGGACGATGTCACCGAAGTAGGTGGTGAAGACAATCTTGGGGATCTTGTCACCAAGGCTGGCGAACTTCTCATAGGCGGGCTTGAAGGCAGCCTTGGTCTTCTGGGGAAGATCGAAGACGAGGACAGGCTCGTCAATCTGGACAGTCTCGGCACCAGCCTCCTTCAGCTGGGTGAGGATCTGCTCATAGACGGGGAGGAGCTTCTCAAGAAGGTCGATGGGCTCGACAGACTGGCCACGGTCGGCCTTGCCGAGGTGGAGGAAAGAAACGGGACCAACGAGGACGGGGCGGGTGTTGATACCAGCCTCCTTAGCCTCCTTGAACTCAGCAACAGCCTTGGGGCTATCAGTGAGCTTGAAGGTCTGGTTGTCCTGGAGGGTAGGCTTGACGTAGTGGTAGTTGGAGTCGAACCACTTGACCATCTCCAGAGAGGGAACATCGACACCCTCCTTCTGGTGACCACGGCCCATGGCGAAGTACTGGTCAATGGGGTCAAGGCCATCCTTGGTGTATCGCTCGGGAACAGCCTAAAGGTTGTGGGTCAGCAAATGTTGTTCTATGACTCGAAGGTGAGGGAGATACATACACCGAAGTCCTGGATCTGGTGGAGGACCTGGTCGTAGAGGGCGAAGTCGTTGCTGGGGATGATGTCAACACCGGCATCCTGCTGGATCTTCCAGTGAGCAAGACGGAGGCGCTTAGCCTCAGCGAGGAGGTCGGACTGAGAGATCTTTCCACCCCAGTCTAAAGTTTGGTTAGTCGATGATGACACGAGTCAGAGATTTTGCGGGAGACTGACAAGCTTCGGTGGCCTTCTTCAGGTCACGGTTAACACCCATACGGGGGAAACCGAGGATAGCGGACTGAACCATCTTGGCGGTTGATTCAACTGCTTCTGATTCTTACTTTGGGTATAACTGTTGTTGTCAAGTTAGTCTTTTATTTTGAATGTTTGGTTGAGAGCACGGTGCAGGCGGGGGTAGCAGCGGGGAGAGGGGCGGAGGAAATCGAGCAGGGCTGGACTGGACTGGATGGAGGGGAGCTGGCGGGGAGTTGAGAAAGGCGGAAGAAGTGTGAAGAGCTTCACGTACAAAGTGGTTAAGAGCCCTTGTCTGTGCCAAATTGGATCAATTGAAAGATCCTTTTCGAGATAGAGCAAAGGGCAAGAGTGAGATGAAGAAGAAGAAAGGAAAAAGGAAGAGAAGAAAAGTTGGGAGTCGAGAGTAGAAGAATGTTTTGAGCTTGCTCAGACGAAAAATCAGAGGGGACCAACCAAGCCAGGCCGAAAGCGGGGGAGGGGTAAAAAAGTGGTCGAGGAAAGCTACGCCGCTGATCTGATTGGCGCCGGAGCACTCGAGATATCTTACCATTCGTTTACCCACTTCACCGATAAGTGTAGGAGTAGCTTGCCTGCCACTGACGGCCACTCTAGCCACTGCCACTGCTACAGGACTGTACAACTCAGGCGGGAGCCTCTAACAACATCCACCTCGAATCTCGCGTATTCGTACCTAGCCTACTACGGTATGAGGTGGTTGGTTAATCGGAGGAGGCGGTTGCCGGAGTGGATTTTCAGGGCCCTTTCCACGGCTCACGGGCTGTCGGTGGGCGCTAATGGAGGGGCAGTTTGCAGCAGCTCTGCAGCTTGTGGCAGGGGTATTCACCGTTCTCGCAGGGCACAATGGGGCTAGTACGCCTCAATGAATCTTTGCTCGGCTCCCGAATTGCGTGCTTGGATGTCAATCACCTCATCAACCAATTTTCTCTTCTCTCGGGAGCTACAATGGAGCAAAGGAAGCAGGAAGAAGTGCTGAGGCCAATTTCTACCTCGCCGCAGATCGGCCTTTGGCGTCGTTTTGCAACCCACTTTGTTGAGAAGATCGACCATTCGTAGCCTCCAACAGGAGGACGTGTCCTAATTTTTCGTTCAACGGTGTCGGTGTCTACCTACTCATGGTTTGCAACGGCCTATCGTACTGGAGACCGACCACGTGCTTTAGCGTTGTGTTGTTGTGATGTTGTAGGAATTGCGCTTACACCGGAAATTTTCGGAGTTTACAGGATTTGGACTACGTATGACAAGCCAAGGTGCATCAAGGAGAGTGCCGAAAACTTCATACATTTTCAAGAAGATGGATTCACTAGAAAGCTGATTAATTGCTCTACGATAAAACTTGTTCTACACTGCCTACTTACGCGACTCATAACAGGAAAGATAATAATAAGGTGCAGCTCTAGGTTAGGTGTGTTGTTTCTGATAAAGAGAGATCTGATGCTCAAACAACACAAATCAGTAACAATGTCGATTGAGAAAGTCATAACAGCATGATGAAAGGTCGTCTCCTTCTCCAACAGGTGGCAGCATGGATCAAGTGACTTTGACTCTCCAGGCTGACCTCGTGGTGAGTGCATTGCACCTTCCAATGAGCAAGGTGTAGGTGGGCAGATAGGAAGGAACAGACGTGGAAGTCGTGATGGCTTCAACCAAACGCTACCAGGCTTCCACTCGAACTCTCCAGGAAGAGGCATTCCTGTTTCATCAACACTCTTCATTTTGGACGACCCTCATGACTTCTTTCTTTTGGTGACCCTTCACTGCTTTTTGGTCGTTTCTTGGAAGAATACCCCTATCCTCCAAAGCCTCACTAATGCCTTCCTTCAACCTCTCAAAACTCCTTTGTTGTTGCAAGATCCCAAAACGCAGTAAGCAGAGTTCGGAATCTACCGCAAACGATGTAGCTCTCCAGCCGATTCCTGTTCTGGCTCCCCCTACTGAGGAAGAGCATCAAGAACGCAGTGAGAAGAATCGACAGTCCCTCATAGGTTTGCCGGACACGGCTTGGGCAATACCAGTACGAAATAGTTCTTTCGAAAGCGGCTCTGTCATACGTCAGCATGTGGATGACGACGTTTCAGATTCAGATCAAGATCGAGCACAACCAACAAAGAAGTCCAGCACTGCGTTTGATACTGTACGCAATAAGCTCATTCGCACCATCTCGCATAGCAACAATAGAGACCACCCATTCCATGTCTCTGTTGGGAACAGTGAAGAGGAGATTGCACGCAGAGCCGAATTGAAGCGCATCATGCACCAAAGGATTCAGGATGAACTCAAGTCAGATGAGTCGGATGATCACATTGAGAGTAAACCCACGAACAATATCCGGTGTATGGCTTCAGCCGTTGATGTGACCTTGCCTAATTCTGGACCCCGAGATGCTATTGAATTCGGCGTCAGCAAGTCTTCTCGCAATGGACATTCTACTCAACTCGACTCGGATCAAGTCGATCAGGACACGCATCAAGACAGTCGAGTTTCTCAACAAGGTGAAAATAGGCCACAAAGAACATTTTCACAGAAATCAGAGTCAATTAACGGCGCTGATGATTGGAGACAAGACGCCGTGCATTCAAGGCCCTCTCCTTCTTACCCCAAAAGGCACGTTTCAGCGAGCGAAGACGGTGACTTCACACATTCTCAGAAATCTTTCCAGCTGTCAAACGGCACTAGGCGTCTCGACCGTATTCTGGGACCAGACAGCAGCTTCAACAGCCGTCATGCTTCTTCAGGAGATGGGCATTCTGCTCTTGGCGTATGGCTCATAGCCCAGGGTCTCCGCTCAAGAGACAATTCAACCCTTTTCCTTGACGAAGAAGATGGACTAGAACCAACTGAAGATACTAAGCCAACTGATTACAATACTTCTTCACTGAAACGGGCGGAGGGGGATCACGCCCGAGAGCCTCGAGAGACACCAGCAAATGGAAATTCAAATATACCCCATGCACCAACCATCATTGACATACCCAACACGGTAGAAACATACTCTCGGTCCAATTTCAATTCAAAGAATGATCGCTACGAAATATCAAGCTTATCTGGAGAGTTGCCATGGGGCCCTGCTGTAACAGCCCTTCTCAATTCATTTACCGACCACACGTCTTCAAGTGACCCATCAAAGTCACAGCCTAGTCCAATGCGATCTCAGCAGAATCTTTATAAACTTGACCCCAAGGACCTGGATAGCATGGAGCTATCTCCGTTCAAATGTAAGTGATTTCTAACCACCACTTTTCAATGACTAACATGGTGAAAAGGGCGAAGCCATACTTCTTCCCAAGACCAGGATAATGCCAATGACCACAACTCCAAGAGTGTAAATACCGACGTGCCCCAGATAAGGTCTCAGTCTTATGGAAACATCCACAATGCTGAATTTCCAGTGAAGGCTCCACAGGACACGACCTCCTTAGCTCAATCAGAATCTGCCAGCTTCCTGCAACGTGAGGCTGAGCTCGGGTCCATTAGGCGACGTTTCAGTGAAGCATTAGCACTGAAGAAACCGGAGAAAAGAGTGGTTACACGTTTCCGTGAGGAGTTCTCCGAATCTTCGCTGCCACCAACTGTCCACAAATCCTTTAGAAGCAAAATCCAGCTGGCAATTCCGAGCCACCTGAGGGCGAAATCTGATAGCATTGACCTCCGACACAAAGAGGGCTCTTCTGCGCCACCCAAAGGGCAAAATTACCTGCTCGACCCTGTGGAAAGATTGGGAGGGCACGAAAGAGAAGCGAGTGACAGGTCAAAGGGTCGTTCTAACTTGAGCATTCGACCTCACATGAGTCGGCTGCCAACCGAGGAGTATCACAAGCCAGGATTAAAGCGCCGAGAGAGCGCGACAGACCTGTGGCAACGGGCCATCAGACTTGAAGTTGAGAGAAGACACAGCAGCAGTATTCATTTAAGCACAACAAAGCCGAGCCAGAGAAGTCAGTCCTCCAACAGGTCAATAAATGACCTAGGAGCAGCTAGAAATAGCACCAGCAGTGTCTCGGATACGAGACGAGAGGTCTCTCAACTGACTCCCACAACGGATGAGCTGTCCTCGCCAGGGAACTCAAAGTGGCTCATTGAGCGCTGGGTTGCCACAATGCGACCTAGGATAGGGGAATCAGCAGGAGATATGAGGTTAGCACGACTCGCGGGGCCTCCGAAGTCTTGGTCCAGATTCCCGTCCCACAATAGAGAGAAGAGGAACAAGAACGCCACAGATAGAGACAGAGTGCATCCCAGAGATTTTGCGGTCAAGCATATGACGTCTGAAGGTCAGACTAGATGGGCCACAGATGCGCCCCTTGATGAGGCAAAGCAGCGTGCACGTACTCTGCCACGGTCTTTTTCGACCAAATTTGGTGAGCTGGTCAAGTCAAAGATGGGACGGATTATCCCATCCAAAGGTATTAGACATCGTGTCAGTCAAGATCATTTCAGAAGACATGCTGCCTTAAGTTCAGCTTGTATGGAATATCCCGAAATGGGGATTCGCCCTTCCGAATCTGGATATACCGAGCTTCAAGCACTGGGGAGAGAGATCCGTAACATGAAGGGGGAGCCTCACCTGCATGTCCCGGACAGGGAGATGTCGAAGCCACAGTCTTCCAGAAGCTTGGGTGATAGAGTAGTTGCTTTAATGCACGAAGCGATTGGTCAACAACACTCGAAACATGACGACGCTGCTGAAGTCGCCGAGTACCCAACAGTCCCTCTTACACCAAGCGTGGCCAGAGAGAGCATTGTCGCAACAGATGTATTTGTCACGCCGAGGAGTCGATTTTCGAATGATGCCATGGACGGAGAAGCAAAGACGGGCACAGAAGCGGAATCAAATAAGGTGAAAGACCAGAAGACACAGCTAACGGTACCCGAGAGTATCAAGGACGCTCCCCCGAGCAACTCCTCGACCAGTATCAAAGACGTGGGGCCCCACACACAACTTTCTACGCCCGAAAAGGGCTCGACTTAACTGTAACAGTCTGTTTAAAGGAAACGAAATTTATTACCACGGCTATATTGGCCGGCAAGCACACTTGTGAAAATGCTAGATATCCTAGGATGGGGAGGACATGACAAGCACCATGTACTTGTGAACGAAGGTCGAACTAGGGAATTTTATTCATTCTGTCTTTTTAGCCTGCTGAAGTTAACAAGCTTTGCGTATACTATCTCCAATACTAGAGTGTTATTATTCTGCTCCCTTGTCAATAGATCAGGTGTCTTGACTCATTGGCAGACTCTTGTGCGACTTCACAAGCCTTCCCGTGTACCCTGTTATGCTGCAATCCGGTCAAACGCGGGTGGAATGATGACCAGAGGTTGCACCAACAAGAAGGAAGCCGTGCCATAATTAAACGACTTCCTTCTCCTTCTCTCTTTCTTCGCTTCTGAGCTCATAACGCTCCTTTCTAGCTCTCGCCTCCTCCTCTTTCCGCTGCATTTCCTCCTTTCGCTCCCGTAGCGCAATGCAGAACTTTGAGCGAGACCGGATGCTGGGACCCTTCCAGATGAAAACAAACGGAATGAAACACATGAGGGCACTGAGACCACCGAGAAGAGAGCATGCACCATTGATGTGGAGTTGACGGAACATGGGGTTTGTGGCAAGTGGTAGCACAACAGCAAAGAGAGAGCGTGTTGTAGAGGACGCAGCATTCGCAGAGGCAGCAAAGATCTCATATGCATCTGTGAGGTAGTTGAGTATGGCCATGAAGATTAGCATGAAACCCATCCCAAACAAGGCACCAGCAAGCATAGGGGCGGCGAAGGAAATCTCTGCACGGGCAGACCAGCCGAGCCAAAAGAGAGAGACGACAAAGAGGGGGCCACCGAGACAGGCTAGAGGTAGACGACGATACTCTTCACGTTGGACCCAGGGGGCATTACGCTCTGTAGCACGAGCAAGTGTGTTATCCCAGGTCCAGAAGATGGGAAGAGTCAGAGCTGCACCACCAAATATTGGAAGATATGCGAGGCCAGTAACGCCTGGCGAAAGGCCATAGACGTCTTGGAAGATGATTGGGAATGCCTGGAAAGACATGTAAAATATGGAGTAGACAAGGGCGAGATAGGCGCAAGAGGTTGTCACAATGGGCTCAGATATGATCATGCGAAGAGGGCGAGTCAGAACCACAGTGAGAAGCTGTCTTAGGTCTGTTGTCTCGAGATCTCGAGGGGCAATGGCACGAGATGAAGGATCTTGCTTGCGGAGTTTTCGAGCGCGGCGTGAGAGGAGAATCGGGCCGTATGTCTCAGGGAGGAAGATGATGAGGACGAGCGTAAAGCCTGCGATGATGAGAGCAATCCAGAAGACCCAGCGCCAACCAATATTAGGGCCAGCGAAGCCAGATAGGATAGGAGAGAGGATGGGACCACCAGTGGTACACTATTGCCAGGTCAGCTTATACCATGCATGCAGAAACTTTTGAAGATTATTAGTATATACTCACCACCATGAAAATGGCAAAGGCTCTGCCTCTTGTCCGCGGATCATTATACACATCTGCCAGGATACCAGCCACGATGGCAATAGGTGAGCTAGCAAAAGCTCCACAGAAGAAGCGGAAGACCAACAGAGCAGGCCAAGTCGGAGCCAGAGCACAAGCCATAGTGAAGATGGTGAAGAGACAAAAAGTGACTAGACTTAGATCCCTCCGTCCATAATGTTCGCTGAGAGGACCCCAAACAACCGGGCCTAGTACATAGCCGATGAGGTAAACAGAAATGGGCAAGACACTCTGTTCTTCTGAATTGATGCCAAAGTCTTTGGTTATATCAGGAATGGCCATACTTGGAAGGGCAGAACCCATGGTAGAGTTGATGACGAGAACGGATGTACATAGTACAACTATTTTCTTTTTTGTCTGTTATAGGTCTCTACAATTAATAAAGCCATTCTGCTGAAAAAAAAAAAAAAAAGCAGGATGAAGGACATACATCTGACCAATTTACTGGGTTCTCAGGATCGTCAACTTCCCAAGTGACGAGGACTTCATTTGTGCGGCTCCGGGTCCGAGAACGGATGTTGTGAAGGGCGCCAAGACCTCGGTCCGCTGCCTCTTCTTCATACCGAGATTGAGCTTCGATTTCGTCGAGATGATGTATATGATCTGAGAATGAGCTACTTCTCCTCCGTCCACCTAACAAATTGTGAGCTTGACTTCACTCCAGAATACAATAGTTTAGTCTTGGGAAGAAGAAGAATATTAGCAACGACTTACGGTATGGTGACGGTTCCCGTGTAGTCTCACTGGATTCACTTGCAGCCATGGTTTCTTGGTGAATGGAGATACTGAAGCTATTCACATGAGAAAACAATCAATTGGAAGAGTAAAACAGCAGTAGCAGCTACATTCATATGATGTTGAAAAGAAAAGAATGAACAATACGGACAAACACACGAAGTGGATAGGTTCTGCATGCACTCTTCTTCCCCATGACACTTCAAAAATGGCCGATACGGGGGTTTGCATATCCATTGGCTAAGTGGCTACGCCCTCCCTCTTCCTGATCTCATTTGGGTTGCTACTGTAAGGCGTAATCCAATGCATGGAGGCATCTGTGTGGCAAGTCCCCATAACTACCACAACAGGAGATCCGGAGCCGGGACTCAAATATGGGGCACTCGTGGGTAAAAGGTGGGATTCGCGGCGCCGATGATGGAGGCGGCGGGTGTGGGAGCTTGAGGAGCTACAGTATCTGTGGGAGCCTCTTCCGTAGGTGAGGGGAGGTCGTAGGGCGTCATGAGAACCTTTGTTATCGTTCCCCGGAGCAGTTCCCAGGGTACTACAGCTCAATTCTCGATAGTCTGGAGGGTTGGTCCCGCATTAGCTTCAATCAACTCAAAGAGCGAGCGAATCGGTGTTGTTTGGTCATCAAAGTTGGGGTTGATCGAAGTGGTTCTTGGTGACCGATAAACCGGGAATAGCCACCGGACACAAGACTAAGGAGGTGAGCTCTTCCATAGACATGCAAGTTGCTGACCCGGCTCTCGATACCGGAGTGCGTGACCGGCGACCCCCAATGGGATGACAAATAAGGTTGCCCGCAAACGTTGCTATGTGCAGAAGAATTGCTGCATTCACGGGAGACTGGATAAGAATTCTTCCGGCTGAATCGGTGTGGCTTTTTTGGTTTCTTTGGAGGGGGTATCAGGCTTCGACTTTCTTTGTTCAAGTCTCTAGGTTGATCTGCTTTCCGAATCTGGCATATAGCTCGACCTTGAGCTTGGTCATCTCCTCGCGGATAGATGATAGCTTCTCCTCCAAAGATGTTGACTCTTCCTCGAGCTTCTCTGTTGCCTGCTCCAGCATCTCCTGAGCCTGCTCTACCGAGACATGGAAAAATGCATCGCCAATCTTGTATCTGTGTCGAAGTCAGTCTACTGTGTTTTCGCTTTCGCTTTGAGGGGTATTTCGCTTTCGTACTGGATCTTTTCGTCCTCGTCGGCGAGTTCAAGTTCGGTGGACAAATCGTCGAGCTCTTCCTTTTCCTTCTACATAGCAATATTGAATCAGTCGGTGTTCAGAGACGCTCTGGAGGCATTCCGATGCTTGTATTTCGTAGACGTACGGTTTTTGTGCTCAGTTCCTCCTCCAAAAGGATTTCTCGCTGGTGTAGGCGACTGAATCTGTTGATCTTGTCCTGGTCCTCACGTCGAACCTCAACCTCGTCCGCTGCCTCCTCGTCCGCCTTTGAAAGCTAGAGGGCTGTCAGAAATAGTAGGATCATACTTGTGGTCATGGATGACTTACCATACGACGTTGTACTAATGAAGCCATGGTGGGAGACTGAAGATGCTATCGCTATTGTACAGATCTCAAGCTTGTGAGCCTTGAGCACAATCAATCCCAATCCAAAGGTGGGTTACAGTGCGGATTCTCAGCCGTCGACCTGGCACTGTACACCCCTCAATGGGAGACAGGGGCTTCTTCGAATTGAGGGTGTGGCGCTCAAGGTACGTACGTACTGTAGGCATCTCGGGCGCTGCCGATTGGCTTATTCCCGAAGTTTAGATCAGTGAGGTCAGAGTAGCAGCGGTAGAACGCGCATTGTCAACACTGCAAACTAACAAAACAACAACCATTTCTCTTCAACCATGGCGCTCGGAAAGAAACCATACCCCAAAGCGACGGTCAAGAAGATCATCAAGGCTCATTCAAACCATAATTTAAAGAAGAATGCCGATGTTACTGTGCGTTTAGACGTTCTCATGGTCGCAAATGCTGCTAATGTTTACTTACTTGTCTTAGATCTTCCTCGACTACGTCCTATTCATGGAAACGTACGAATTCGACGAATCTTCCTATACCGCGACGACCTAAGCTAACTAAATCAAAAGTCTTATCAAAGAAGCGGCGATCCATTCGAAACAGTCGGGCGAACGAGGTCTCTCTGCGAGGAGCGTCAAGAAGGTGACGAGAGTATGTCGTGTGAAGCATCGTCTCTCCGCATCTGCTGATCCGTGCTGTCTAGGATACCTTGACCAAATTCAAGGGTTGAAGAAAACGAATAATTGCGACAAACAACAAAACCCCACCGAACTTACAGTGTTAAGATCCTCAAGAGCCGCACCGCCATTGAGAGCCATACAGGCATAGCCGCGACATCCGACATGATACAGCAGTATCACATACACGGCAACTATTACAGGCTTGGGAATTGAGCCACTGTATGATAACCCCTGACGGATTCCGCGACCGGGAGGAGGGCATCGCGAGGTTGAAAGAACATGGCGCTTGCGCACGAGACCACCTCATCCACTTAACCTCAGCTGAATGCGACGGTTGGGTGGGGCTTTTCCTTGTCATGACGATGATGCAGACCAACGAGAGAACACTCCGTCTCTATCCGTACAAACAACATAGATTAGGACAAACAATGGATGAGTCTTCATAAAGAAAATGCTGTACCCAGCCTAAAATTCATCATAATGTGAAACCATCTTAGACCATAATTGTATAGAGCAATAGGCAGCCCCGTATTCTCGGCCAGAAACAATGACAGTGTCAATGCAGGGGGTTGCCTGGGCACTCTGAGGTTAGTGTTGGTACTGGCACTGGCACTGGCGGGCACAGACAGGCAAGGCAAAGCTTCGTTGTACCACAACTCGGACTTCTCCTTCTCCTGCTCCAGCTCAGCTACCTCACCTTACTCTTCTCCACCAACTGCTTCTCCCAAACTCAACTCTTCTCTCTCCTCCAAAACATTCTAAACGCATCTCTAGCATTTAGCGTTTTCAATTACTTAAACACTCAACGAACCATCGCCTCTGTAAGCCTGTTGTACACATCGTTGACAGTGCCGTAACGTCTCCGCGCAAACTCTACCAACAATCACACGATCTCTGCATCCTACCGCGATGGCTGCTCAAGCTGTTCAGCCTTCCAAGTCCGCGAAGAAGAAGGCCGCCAAGGCCCTCGAGCGAACCGAATCTCCTGCGCCCAGCGTTGCCTCTGCCACTGCCGATAAGAACAGCGATGACAGCTTCGAGAGCCCATACATCAAGGAGATCCAAAAGTACGTTTTTGGAGTTTGAGTTAATATGCAAAGACGGTAGAGTGCTAACGGCTACAAAGGAACATCCGAAATGTCAACAAGAAGATCGTACGTGCCTTTTTGCCTTGTTGCAGCCCAACTGTCGATCATCGTCATACTGACTTTGCCGTTAGACCAACGCTTCCAAGACCGACTCCCTCCTGAGCCAGAACCCCGGCAAGTCCCTTGATGAATTGGTCGAGTCTCGAATCATCAACAACGACCAGAAGGCCCAGATCCTCAAGAAGCCCGCTCTGCAAGCCCAGCTAGCGCAATACGAGGAACAGCTTGTGCAATACCAAAAGGTTGACGAGCAGTACCGCACACGTGCCGCCAGTGACAAGGCAGAATGGGAGAAGAACTTGGAGAAGGCCAAGGCCGATGCTGTTGCAGAGGCCAAGGCTGAGTCTACCAAGGCTCTCCATGACAACCTCCTCGTCCTCTCACAATTCTTGCGACTTGCTGCCTACCGCCGCGAGGAAGCTCAGGACCCCGACTCTGATGAGAGCCAAGCTATCGAGGGTGTGCTTCTTGCCATCTACTCTGGTGACGAGAACGCTGTCCAGTCTATGCTGAAGCTTGTCAATGGCTCTGAGGATCAGATTTTCAGCGTACCTGGCGAGCAACTACAGACCTCTTGTGAGTATCCCCATCCAGCCTAATTTCAGACTTGTCTCTTCTAACAATACTTAGTCTCCAAGGTCAAGGCCCTCGCTCAAGAGTACAAGACTCACTTTGACGAGCCCCAGCCTGCTGAGGGTGACGCTGAGCACGTTAAGGAAGTTGCTACCGATCCCACTATTGCGCACGCTGCCGCTACCGAGATTGAGGCTGGCGACACCGCCGCTCCCGTTGTCACTGAGCCTTCTTCCACCTCCAACGGCTTGGCCAACGCCAGTGTTGCTGATGACGCTGCTAATGCTGTCGCCGAAAGCCATTGGGACACGAGTAACGATCTGTCCGCTTCGCAGGAGTGGGTCGATGTGAAGCCTGCCGAGGCTGTTGAGGCCGATGCTGCTGCTCCCACTCGCGTTGCCAACACCCACTCTTGGGCTGATGACCACCCGGAGGTAAGTCGATTGTTTACTCCATATTATACGATCAGATGCTAATAAATCAGACCACTGCCCCTGCTGATCCCAACGACGGATTCCACCAGGTGCAGCGAAAGGGTCCCCGTAACGAAGGTGGCAACCACCGAGGTCGCGGACGAGGTGAGCACCGTGGTCGAGGTGGATTCCGCGGTGATGGTCGTGGCCGCGGCCGCGGTCGTGGTGGTGCTGGTCGAGGCGGACGACGCGGCGATGAGGCTTAAGTACCTCGAAACATGGCATGCGGTAAACACACAAACTTACGAATCTCCTTTTATCTCCCGGAGGCAAATGTACACCATGAGATGACGGCGTTTACAAGTCAAGACTTCTATCTAGGGCGAATAGCCAGGGGACGGACGGTGGACTTGAGGACTTTGCATTTTGGGGTTTTGATGATTTTGGGACTCGGATATACATCTGGCCACGGTTTCGGTTGGAGTTCTCTATACCTTTGTAACAAAATAGGCCTTCCGGGGATTGGGCAGTAGGTAAATAATGTGAATGGATACCCGCCAAATGTGTTTGATGTGTGACACATGATTCAAAGTCATGTGAAGATTGTAAACTGAGCCATTGAGTTATAGTATGGTTCAAAGACTACCATGAAGATCGGGACTACATATTACGTCAAGAGTATCGTCTCATTATATGATGCTGTACATGTTATGTTGCCTCATGGCAAGGCTGAGGGCCGAAGCTAGAGCTCGAAAGTGTGCCGTCGTAGGGTTGACAGGGGTCTTGGAGAATGTGGGGAGCTCAAAGTGTCATGTTATTGGTAGAGAAATTGACCACATTTTGTTCACTGAAGAAGAAGAGCAAAGGCCACGTGCGTTCAATCTCATGATAAGGCCATAATGAGACAGCACTGGATATTGCTTTCAGGTAGACCTGATACTCTATGAGATCAAACACCGAGAAACATGTCTTGTTTGCATAGTAGTTAGAGAAACGTTCATACGTCTAGTCAACCGTATGATGTCTATCTCAAAGTTCAACTCTTATCCCCAAATCATACTATGCAATTGCGAATCGAGTCAGTATGATCATGAAATTACCCAAGATTACCTCCACGCCATCATAAGTTATAGCCTAATTACCAAACATCATGAACTTCTGAGACCAAATAGGCCACTTGTCACTATTCGGTCGGTAGCTGGGGAATCCCTGGGGCTTTGATGTGTCAAGCGAACTCTATGCTAGAGCGAGGCCTTGACTCGAATGTTCCACTGTAAATTCTTATCGCCCCAATAATTTCGAGTTTTCTGTCTTATCTGTCTCTCAGCCTTGCATTAGAACTAACGTCACCGCCGCTATAATACCTATTGTTAGCTGTCCTCTTTCCATGAGTGGCTGGACGCTTCCACTAACTTAGCTTCTAACAGCCATCGTGGCTTCTTGCTCCCCCATTGGAAGAGGTCTCCATTCTGGCCACATCGTCCAGTCCTCTCTCTCTTCTTTAACTTATATATACAAAGAAAAGAGTTTCTCCGGGCTTTTTATTTTCCTGCCCATAGACGATATCGTCTTTTTGCTCTCTTTTCTCAAGAGGCAACGCTCCTCGTTGATAAAAAAGACATACTCTCTGTGAATTGGTGTGCGCAACTGAGCGCACCCCACCAAAACCACCATCATGGCATCTCGAGTCTCGCCACTCATGACGCTTTTGGCGACAATCTTCCTCTTCACCACAAATGTTTTCGCAATTTCAGCTGTTCTGGGTGTCGACCTTGGTACCGAGTACATCAAGGCCACTCTTGTCAAGCCTGGGATTCCTTTAGAGATTGTCCTAACGAAGGACTCCCGACGAAAAGAAACCTCCGCCGTTGTCTTTAAGCCCTCCAGAAATGGACCTCAGAAGGGCGAATACCCCGAGAGGGCCTACGGTGCCGACGCCATGGCTCTCGCCTCTCGATTCCCCAGCGACGTCTACCCGAACCTCAAGACCATCCTCGGCCTGACCACTCAAGATTCTGTGGTTCAGGAGTACGCTGCCCGACACCCTGCGCTGCAATTGCAGTCCCATCCTACACGAGGCACCGCCGCATTCAAGAGCAAGTCTTTTACTGACGATGTGGAAGCTTGGATGGTTGAGGAGCTGCTCGCTATGGAGCTGCAGAGCATCCAGAAGAACGCTGAGGTGGCCGCTGGTGACGGAACCACCGTACGCTCCATTGTCCTGACTGTTCCTCCTTTCTACACCGCCGATGAGAAGCGGGCTCTTCAGACAGCTGCTGAGCTTGCTGGTCTTAAGGTTCTGGGGCTTCTCAGCGATGGTCTCGCCGTTGGTTTGAACTACGCTACTACCCGGGAGTTCCCCAACGTCAGCAATGGATCTAAGCCCGAGTACAACATCATTTTCGACATGGGCGCTGGCTCCACCAAGGCTACCATCTTGAAGTTCCAAGGCCGATCTATTAAGGATATTGGCAAGTTCAACAAGACCGTTCAGGAGGTTCACGTCCTAGGCGCTGGTTGGGACCGCACTCTTGGCGGTGACTCCCTCAACTACCTCATTCTAGATGATATGGTCAAGCAATTCGTCGAGTCCAAGGCCGCTCAGAGGGCTTCTGTCGCTGCTGAGAGCGTCAAGTCCCACGGCCGCGCCATTGCGAAGCTCACCAACCAGGTCGAGAAGGTTCGCCATGTCTTGAGTGCCAACCAGAACACCGGAGCCAGCTTCGAGGGCTTGTACGAGGACATCGACTTCCGATACAAGATTACCCGCACCCAATTCGAGGAGATGGCTGCTGAGCATGCTGAGAGAATCACTGTTGTTATCAACGATGCCCTGAAGGCCGCTAACCTCGACATCATTGACATCGACTCTGTCATCCTTCACGGTGGTGCTTCTCGCACTCCTTTCGTCCAGAAGGTCCTTGAGAAGGTCTCTGGCTCTCCTGAGAAGATTCGATCCAACGTCAACTCTGATGAGGCCGCCGTTTTCGGTGCTGGCTTCCGCGCTGCTGAGCTCAGCCCCAGCTTCCGTGTCAAGGAGATCCGAATTGCCGAGGGTGGTTTCTACCCCTCTGGTGTGAAGTGGGAGGCCAAGGAGGGAAAGACTCAGCACCAGCGACTCTGGTCTGCCGTCTCCCCTCAAGGCGCTGCCCCTAAGGAGCTTACATTCACCAACGAGAAGGACTTCACTGCTACTTTCTACCAGCAAATTGGCTCTGATGAGAAGAATGTTAAGACTCTGACTACCAAGAACTTGACTGCCACTATCGCTGCTATCAAGCAGAAGTACCCCTCTTGCGTTGAGTCTGAGGTTCGCTTCAAGCTCGGTGTCAAGCTCAGCGGCGAGAATGGTGAGGTTGAGATTGCCAAGGCTGCTGTTGAGTGCGAGGCCGAGGTTAAGGAAGGCCTTGTAGATGGTGTCAAGAATTTGTTTGGTTTTGGCAAGAAGGATCAGAAGCCTCTCAAGGAGGGTGAAGGCTCTGAGGAAGAGATGAAGGATGACAAGTCTTCTTCTTCCACTGCCTCTCCTGAGTCGGCTACCGCTTCAGCAGCCGACTCTGCCGCTTCTGGAAGCACCGAGGAGGTCAAGCCTGAGGCCAAGAAGCGAGAGATTGTTGGTATCCCTGTTGAGATCACCATTGAGAACCGTGGTATTCCTGCCCTTACACCGGCCGAGATTTCCAAGTCTAAGGACCGTCTCAAGGCCTTTGCTGCGTCTGACAAGGCGCGCCTACAGCGAGAGGAGGCTCTCAACCAGCTTGAGGCATTCACCTACAAGATTAGGGATCTCCTTGAGGGAGATGCCTTTATCGCGGCTTCTACCGAGAAGGAGAGGACCAAGTTGGCAGAACTTGCCAGCGAGACAAGTGACTGGCTCTATGCTGATGGTGCAGAGGCTAGCAAGGATGTTCTTAAGTCCAAGCTCAAGGTTCTCAAGGACCTGGTCACACCCATTCAGAAGAGAGTTGAAGAGACCGAGAAGCGACCTGAATACCTTACTGCACTAAAGCAGACTCTGGAGAACACCCAGGGATTCGTTGACAAGATCAAGGGGCAGATTGCCGAGCATGAGAGTTGGCACAAGTCTGCCTCTGAGTCCGCCTCTGCATCTTCATCAGTTGAGTCTCCCAGCACAGAGGCTGCACAAGAGAAGGCCACAGGTGACTTTGACGGACTGGAAGACGAAGATCCTGCGGTTGCGGAGGCCCGCAAGATGGAGCAAGTCATTAGAGAGAAGGGACCTATTCCTCCTCTGTACACTTTGGAGGATCTCAAGGAAGTCATTGATCTTCACAAGGCCACTCTGGACTGGTTGAATAACCTCGAGGCCAAGCAGTCTAAGCTTGCTGCCACTGCCGACCCTGTGCTCCTCATCAAGGACCTCAAGACCAAGCGTGACAAGCTCGAGAAGGTCAGCGTTGAGGCCGCCCTCAAGGGTGCCAGAAAGGTGGAGGAGAAGAACCGACAAGCCAAGAAGGCTGCCAAGGAGGCCAAGAAGAAGAGCAAGAAGAGCAAGACAACAAGCGGAGAGGCATCACAAGAGACAGTGCAGCTTAACGCTGAGGACTTCATGAAGGACGGTGAGATCGATAAGGAGCAGCTCGAGAAGTTGCTCAATGATATGAAGAAGGAGAACGAGAAGAATGAGAAGAGCAAGAAGAGCGAGGGAGAGAAGAAGCAGGCTCACGACGAACTATAGACGACGGCGTATTGACTTTTGATCTTGACTTTCTTATAACGAAAAAGAAGAAGGTGGAGCTGGCTGTTGATACGCATCTTGGTTGATTGATACCGGGTCAGATGACGAACGATAGAATATCTGACTCTGACTATACTTACCATATGAAGTAGAATACCATGAAGAGGGACATATGAATTTCTCACCGATGAATGATGAACGGGATCAAATGTGAGATGTTTAGTGAAGTCAGGTAATACGGATATGTCGGTCCTGTTCCACGGGCCGTATCGCTTAGATACATTGGTCGACGGATCCGCGAGTAACGAAGCATTATATCGTGTCCTTTCCTGTCTCTACCCGTTCCACGTCCATGTCTAGCTACCTAGCTTAGTAGTGTCGTTACCCATCCTCATGGTCTTGTGAGCCAATCTCATGGCCCAAGTCGAGTACAGGTCCCCCCATATCTGTCTTCTCCAAAATGGAATATCCAATGTGCCGTCGTCGATTGTTGCTACCAGAGACGTGGATTGGATATTCATGCATTGTTACGTCGCAGTTGCAGGTTCCCGTGTTTGTCCCTGGAGCTGCAGGCGAGAAAAACGACATGATTACAAGAGGTTGCGTAATGGTCGGCGCGAGGTGATGGGCTCGTCTACAGGGAGTGAATTTTGGGTGGTACAGAGCGTGGCCGAGAACCTAGATATGGAGGTTGGCGATATAGGGGTCTCGGCTTATACTACTCGAATGAGACGTTGCGAGGATACCGGGAGCTAAATTTCTGCAATAGTAAACAGGTTTTGACAGGTAGTGTTAGACTGTCTTGGCCGAGAAAGTATCCGGCAGTGTTGATAGCTGTAACTGTAGCACCTCCCTCTGGCTCTGATATTTAGATGATTCACTGACGCTGTCTACCAAGTTCCGGTTTTCCCTCCTTCTTCCTCTGTTTCCTTCGTCAATCTCTCTCAGTTACACCTTCCTGTGTATTACAACATCCAGTCAACTCTTGCTTATCTCGTTGTTCTTCTTCTCAACTTTCTCTTTCTCTTTCACCCTCTTTACCAACCCTCAACTCGTCTCCTTCAATCTAAATCATGAGGAGCCTCGCTTTTCTTGCTGTGCTCTTGGTAGTCAGCATTTCTTCTACTGCTGCCACTCCTCAGCACAAAGGCCGAAAGGGATTTTCTCTCGAAGCTGCCAAGAACTCGAATTCCAAGCCCGATTTCGTTCGAGAATGGGTCGCAGCTCATCAGAAATGGGGGAAGGCTGTCTCTCCAGAGACTTTGTCTGCATTCTCACTTCTTGATGACGGTATTGACTCTAATACTTGTCGTACATTCATATGCTAACCATTCTGCAGATGGTCGTGTCGATGTGAAGCCCCTTGGGGCAGATGAAATCTACATCGCCGACGTCAAAGTTGGAACTCCGCCTCAGACCCTCAAGATGGCCCTCGACACTGGCTCTGCAGACTTGTGAGAGGCATGCCCTGAGATACGAATGATTTATGCTGACCTCCACTTCAGGTGGGTGCAATCTACAGACACAATCTATCGAGCCAACCCTGAAGGTCCCTGGGCTCCTCGATACAAGCCAAACTCTTCCAAGACATCTCACCGACTTCGCGATGCTGTATGGGAAGTCGAGTATGGTGAGAATCATCTCTCGTTCCATGCCGTCGGGACATGGTATGCTGACCTGTTTGATAGTCGACGGAACTCATGCTGATGGCATCGTCTACCTCGATACCGTCCGCCTGGGAGACTTTGAACTCAAAAACACAGCTATCCAGTCTGCTCAGATCGTTGCTCCTCGCTTTGAGCGTGAAACTGAACTCACTGGCATCTTGGGCCTTGCCAAGTCTCTTCCTAGCAACATCGACCCTCCGACTCCGTCTCTCCTTGATAAGCTTCGTCCACTACTCGATGATCCAGTCTTCACTGTTGATATGCGTCGAAATGCGACAGGTCGCTTCGATTTCGGTTATATTGACGAGAGCCGAGCCAAGGACAACATTTCGTGGATGGCCACGCGAGAGGATAGCCCCCATTGGGACGTCACATTCGATACCACAGCCTGGGCCGGTCTTCGTCAAGTCTGGATGGCACACACCTTTGAGGCTACTATCGACACGGGAACGACGCTGCTGTTTCTGCCCGGAGATCTTGCCAGTATGTACTGGTACGACGTGCCAGACATGCGTGTTGATCCTCGTCTCGGTGACTCGTTCACGTTTCCTTGCAAGTTTTCCAACGATCTTCCAGAGTTGATGTTCAAGGTGCCAGGCACAGAGCACATTCTGAAGATTCCTGGACCGTACCTCAGCTACAGCACAACCGACAACGATTCGGACTACTGCTGGGGCGGTTTGCAGAGTGCAGAGAGCTTGGGTGTTACCATCATTGGCGATATTGCGCTCAAGGCTTTATATGTTGCATTTGATCTCGAGAACAACAAAGTCGGGTTTGCCAACAAGGATCTCGATGATATCGATGAATGGTAGTGGTGGTAGTGTGGATTCGCGTTCAGCATTTTAGAGCATGTCGGTATGTAATTCTGGAGCTGGCGATACAGGTCGGCTATTGTGATGCATTGTAAGATGAGAAGAGCTAGAGCCAGTCATGTGTAATAAAGTCAACGCGATATCAGAACTCAAGGGCAGAAGTGAGGCATTGTTCAAGTGACAAGGTAAAGGATTACCCGTGTATTTCCACCCGTAACTGGAAAAGATACATATAAACCTCATTATTTCGGCCGTGAATTCAAGTCGATTGAGGTACTGTTGATGCACTTGCTATCAATTGTGACATGCATACCAGTCCATCCAAATACGTTCCGGTCCTATTCATTCCATCGCATCTCATCTCATCTCATACAAACAGTCTCAGTCCAGTCCATCCAATCCACGCACTCATACACATCCACACCTATGCTAGACGTGGACGTGGACGCTATCCTCCCATAAACAATATGCAGCAGCCTAACGCAACAGTTGAAGCGAGAGGATGAAAATAATGATGATAAAATGATGTTGCAAATGCTGCCTCTATGAACGCCGGGAATCTTGGTAGCGAACGACAAAAAAAGGAGGGGGGGAGGAGGGGGGGGACATCCAGGCTGGGGATGCGCCGTTGATTTCCCCCCGGCTCCTGAAAACTCCTCCAGCAACCGGAAAGCATTATCAATAAAAAAAAATAGTCGGGGGCGTTTGACGTTATTAATGCGCCTCGGCTGTAATTCGTGGCTTTCTTCGAAACAATGAATTGGCCAGTTGTCGAGGGGCGCGCCGAGTGAGTCTTGAAACATGTTCCCCATAAAGATGAACGGTCGGGTTGGAGTGCGAATTGCGGTCTGGCCAAGGGTTGCATGCAGCTCAGCCGTTAGTTCTCCGCGCCCGCTACCGTCCACTAGCTCATGAGGGGCGACATCTCTCTTGTAAGAGGCTGACTGGCGGTGGTGAGTGAGAGTTGCCCTCGACAGAATTGAATGGTTCATGGAGAGAAAGGGAGCAGCAAAAAAGGTCAGATTGCTTTATTCATGATCTCCATCTTTATAAAAAGTCAAAAATATTCGTCAGCGCGGGCCGTCTTGCAAGTCATCGCGGGTGACGACGTAGTATTCACCTTCACTGGCACCCGGGGTCGGGGGCATGTTGCCCGAGGAGGGAGCTTGCTGAGCAGCGCGGGCCGTTCCCGGTCGTGAGCGAGCCTTGGAGTCGTCCGTGGGAGCATCGAGGGAGCTTGGCTGCTGCTGCTGAGTCTGGGACTGGTTGGCGGTCTGTGTCTGGACCTGTGGCAGAGGAGAGCGCTGCTGGGTGCTGCCGCCTACAGAGCGACGTAGGCGATCTTCCATTTCGCGGATGCGGGCTTCGAGAGAGGCGAGTTCTTCGGTGTTCTTGTCGACTGTTTGCTTCCTGAAGGTGAAAGGCGGTTAGATGCAAGGTTTCTGATGTGAAACGGTGAGCAAGTGGTAGACCAACTTATCGTGGACTTGCTGATCCAGATCGGTGAGCGAGTTCTCGATGCGGAAGATGTCCATCAACTCTGCACTAAAAGAGCGGGCGATGGTACTATACGAGAGAGGCGTGTTAGGTCTTGGTTCGCGATCACATTGATTTTGTAGACGACATGGCGGGCGTCTTCAATTGAGGTGAGTATAGGGGGATACGGACGATTGAGGGCGACGGCCACTGGGCTGCCAGTCGCGGTCGAGCTCTTCATCGGTGAGAGTCATATTGCTGATTACAGAAGGTTGATATGATAGAAGCTGAGAGAATTAAAGCTAAAGGTCGAGGAGTATGGAATTGGGTATCACAGTTGAAGGCGCAAAGAGATGAAGAGTTGAGAATGAGAATGATGGAGGGAGAAATGAGACGGGAGCTCAGCTCTAAAGACAAGAGGCACTTGTAGTGGCCGTAATTAATGGAAGTTTCCAAGGGACGGGTTCTACCTTTAGAGCTAAAGCTACCTTACCTTAGCCATTTCCTGAGGTGGGCTCTCCCTTTTGCCCCACACGCGACCCGACGCCCACGCGCACAGCGCATCTGTTAGGGGGAGGGGTTCACTGCAAGATCCACTCCAGCTGTCCCTAGGGCAGAAGGTCCCCTGGAATTAGCGGCTTTTTCTGGTAGTTCAAGGGGAATTTGATAGAGAGGGGAGGGGGGCGTGTGATGTCGAGAAAGGGTGTGCATGAGGTTGGGAAGTTCAGGTTCTTTGAGTGAACCTTTTTTCCACCTACGGATGCGGATTGAAAGAAGAGATGATGATATAACGGTTCAGAACAAAGAGGTGATGATCAGTGTGAAAACGGTTAGAGGCTCAATAAATTGGTCTGGAGATGTGACAACGTGGTTGAAAACGTACGTCAGGAGGAAAAGTCTAAGACACTCTTCATAAACTCTCCATGACAGACCAAATGCTACAGTGATATCTTTCAGCTTATGATTATGTCGCTCAGGTTAAACTCGAACGATAGTTTCCATCCATCGAGATTGTCAGATAAATGCAACACAACATTCTTCTTCTTCTTCTTCTTCTTCTTCTTCTTCTTCTCCTCGTGTGTCGTCAATATCCGTGCATTGATCAAATAACCTTGGATAGTCCTTACGCCCCCGCAAACAGGCGGTGATACGACCCCCCTTGCCCTGTTCGAGACTTGATGAGCAGATGAGGAGAAGGTTTCTATTTGTTTAATGGCTAGTTAATGGATATGACTTCTCCGTATCGATTTGATGGCTAATCAACAGCCGAGATGGCCTGGATGGACGAGGTCGTATCTGGTGGAACACGCACGCCCCCAAATCATCATCATCAATACATAAGAGGCTGAGACTGGAGGACAAGACAAGACAATGCATTACATGCGGACTGCTCCTGAGCCTGTAATTAACTGAGAACCCCTATTTTGAGATACTGGCAACAACGAATTCACTTCATCACAGCACATTCTAGTAATCATGAGCCTATTGTTCTTGGTGTAGACCTCGTTATCAAGTCTCTATTTCGCCAAATTTCCACTCATTTACCCAGCCATGGCTCGGCAGCGCCTATCATCATGTACTGTATCAACCAACATGCCCAAGCGAAAAGGGGGCCGAGTGGGCGGATGACATCAATTTTAATTTACTTCAACTTTGAATCCCGGTTCCATTGTTTTAATTGAATGATGATACCTGCTTCTCTCTCCTTCTAGACTCTCTACTGTGATTCGAAACGAAAGCATCTGCATTTGTCGCGTGCTTGGTTAGTTGCCATAAATAAGACACATTTTAAAAGAGACAGGGCTATAAAACGCCATTTCATTAATCGATTCAAAAGGCGCGCGCCATCTTGACGAGACTGGGATCGAGTGAAATTTAATGCTGGTTCCACTTCCTTCTTGTTCCTTGCTCTTTCATGCCCGATCTTGAAGATTGCACTGACCAAGACTCTCCGCTTTTTGGCTGGGATGAAGTGATTCTCGTGAAGTCATCACGGCTATGATTTGGACTAGGGTGATGAACTGAGACATGTCATGGGGCACTTACACCCGACATTTGTACTGGCTAAGGAAGAGTAAAGATCTCCCGTGACTTGTAGATATGTATGTGATATGGCCATGGTCTTCTGTTTCATTTATCGTCTGGACATAAGCATTGCAAATAAGACTGAGCGAGGGTTTGGTTTAGGGTAGACGTGACGACCACGTTCTTTGATGACCAGGCATTCATGATGCTCCCTCATCTCATCCCCCCACTATCCGTACACGGCTCGAACCGAGACTCGGTCATCCCGATGTGATGCATCAAAAGACTTGATCCATGTTCATACGTCGTTTCGGTAAGTAACTTTACGTTTACGGGGAAGGACTGTTTCTCGCTCTACTGTGCTTCTTTCTGCCTTTCAGACGTTCACCAAGGTGCAGCCTGCACAAGTGAATATCGTAGTAACAAAATGGAAACCACAAAAGTCAGTCTCAACACCAATGGCCACTTATCTCATGATATCGTAATATCACAACGACTTTGAGAATTCAGCAAAAAATATCAAAAGAACAAGTTCATCTGCCCCGTACTGGAATCGAACCAGTGATCTTATCATTACTAGTGATACGCTTTACCACTGAGCCAACGGGGCTTGCTTGCGAGCTTGTTGGAGGATCGTTTTCAAATTGGGAACTTGAAGATGGAAAGTCGTCAGTGGAATTGATGGTCATAGAATGAACCAGATACTAGTCATGATAGATGATCAATAGTGACCATTGGATGTAAGTCAAAGTGGAAGTGAGATCGTAAAGTTTGAAGCTAAAGTGCGGAACGGATATCTCTACCATGTTCTCTAAACTTAGAGTATTTGCATTTACGATAAATTTAGAATACTGTATTAACTTCACGTTGATCTTGGAATCATGTTTTCATCTTATCAAATGGGCCAATGCCACGACTAATTCCGAACCGGTTCAGACGGTTCATCTATCCATGGAGCTTAACCCAAACAATAATATTCGTCAGCCAGAAAATGTCAAGTTATCCCAATGAACACGAGATACAGACACTTACTGACCCTGCAGATCGATAACTTCTCAACATTGTTCATCACTTTACAAACGAGCACAACCAAACAATGAATCACTGTTCGCTTCAACATGAACAAACGAACGAATTAGTTAGCTATCCTCTCCCTCAAGTTCCTCTATTCACTCCGTTTGAAGTTGAATGTTCAGTGCTATTTGCAAACTGGATGCCACTGTCACTGCCATGTTGCTGCATACAAACGCTGTAGCAACTATACCTTCCCTTCTGTTTACCATGTTGCGTCCTCCCAACCTCGACTCTTCTTGCAGCAATACAAATACAACTCCCGAAACATTCAGAACTATACACTCGTCTAGATTTTAACCAGAAAGAAACATTGCTAAGCTCTATTCCATCAACAGACAGAAGTGAGTTCTCTAGACCCATGCCTCCATAGTGAAAAGATTACCTAACCAGATACAATACAGGAGAACATACACCAGAAACATTTTGCACAATACGACTATAAGAGAGAACCTTGGAGCCCCCTGTCCCGAACTATCACCAGCAACAACAATGAACAACCCTGCTATCGGGACCCTCGAAACCCCTCAACCTGGCCGATCTCTCCATGACGGCTTCTCTCGAGACGCTGGAGCAGGCTTCATGCTTGGTAGCCTTGGGGGTGTCATTGGCTTTGCTATCTCGTACTGTATCGTCTGCTTCATCATGAGCGTCGTTCGAGCTCGACGCCAGCGCAACAGACGCCAGACAGCTATAGAATAAGGATGCAGCGTCAAACGTCAATTCCTTGCAGTCCGATATATATCCAAAAATAAGGTTTGGGTAGTTCTGGGAGGGTGGTATGAGATGAATAGGACTGGACGCAATATTGCATTGGACAAGAGCTAGGTCCACGATCATAGCAGAGTCACAGGATTCGCGAACTTGAAGACCAGGACTAAGTGTCTTTGGAAAAACAGTTTTGGTAGGACCTAGGATGTCAGAGATATCACTAGGCCATCATCTCACCAACTAGCATTGTAGAGATTCCTGAATATACAACTATATCAGACCGAGAACATTATATGTTGTAATCAAGGCGACCCCAGAGCCAAGCGCTCTTTGGGAAATTGTGTGTAAATGGGTTCCAGTCGGAGACCTGTGCCAATTCTTTCTACCTAAAAACTCTATATATACACTCCTTCATCTGGAGGAATCAGCCTCGAAGCACCAAATATGCCGGGCAATACAAAATTAACGAAACGCCAAACCGAACTCCAACCATTTAAGGCACAATATCCGTATAAACAAGTAACGAATTCCAATTTTCTATCCATCTCTGGCGTGTTCGCATTTCGTGTATATTTATCATGCATTTGATCTCATGAAGCATCATTGAATTTGCTCATCAACTTTCATCGTGTAATCGTTGATGGACCGTATCCATCTCGCCCTCACTCATAAGAGTCATGTTTTCATGGCCTCGTCATTCAGCTGCGAATTGAAGGGGTCTTGCCACCACCAAAGGCAATTGAAGGGGCAGCGTTAGACTGGATTTCAGCTCGCTTTTCAGGGTTTTTAGTAGGATCGTTGAGATCATCACCATCGGCGCCAGGGTTGGCCATCTCGTACTCAAGAGTCTTGATGAACCAGTAAAAGCAGACAGCGATGAGAGAGCCAATGCCAGGACCAACCCAGTAGATCCAGTGCTCAGAGTCGAAGGTACCGGTGATAACACAAGGGCCAAAGCTTCGGGCAGGGTTGAGCGACCCGCCAGTGAACTGGACACCGACCATCTCTGCAATG
Organism: Fusarium oxysporum f. sp. lycopersici 4287; assembly: GCF_000149955.1. Lineage (NCBI taxonomy): Eukaryota > Fungi > Ascomycota > Sordariomycetes > Hypocreales > Nectriaceae > Fusarium > Fusarium oxysporum. Next base: position 2,343,716 of record NC_030994.1, on the reverse strand, counting down.
AAAAGAGCCAGGCCGATACCGACGGGGGCAATAAATGTGGCTCGGTGCTTCTCTTTGGCAAGCATGAAGATGGTGAAGACCAACTCAGCAGTAAGAAGAGCCTCAATGAACACACCCTGAACCAGAGATGCACCACCTCCTAGAGTAGTTCGGACGTTGAATGTCTCAGGAAACAAGTACCGTACCATAACGGAGGCAAGCATTGACCCAAGAATCTGAGAGAGGAACAGGCAGATAGCTCTTGTCATGCTAATAGCCTTGACCATCAACATGGCGATAGTGACGGCAGGGTTAAAGAGACCACCGCTGATACGGAAGAAGACCCAGACATTTACCATGAGCGAGAAACCGAAGATGATGGAGATGTAGAGAAGCTTGGAAACGTTGAGACTACCAGTAGACTCTCCTGTGGTAGTCTTGCTGTCGGTTTGTGCTTGAATGTTGGCAACTTCTGTGCCGGCAAAGGCGAAGAAGAGGAACATGGTAGTGCCGATAAGCTCACCAAGACTGGCGACAAAGTGGTTCTTGAAATTTGAGTTCATCCATTGAGTCAAAGGAAGACGCATGATCTCTGATTTCTCCTTGGGACTGAGGTTACTCCACTCAAGCTTGCCTGTAGAGATATTGAAGCCGTTGAGGGTAGAAGCACGCCGGTGATGGAAAGGTCGATGGGGGTATCCCATTTCCTCATCCATCATTCTGCGTCCGCCAGTGGGAGGCATGCGAGGGTCGTCACTGCTATAGAACTCTTCGTCTGAATCATGAGGGTGTGCTCGACGGCGGTTCATGAATGTGGGAGGTGGGTAAGGGCCTCTTCGAGCAGTGTAGCGATCATTGCGACCTTCATTGCGCCAGTATCGCTCATAGTCACTCACTGTGGGATAGTCGGCAGCCTGGTCAAAGTCGTAGTCTTCACCACGATAGCGTCGTCGAGACGATTTCATGGAACCTCCAGAGTACTGAAGAGGCTCTCCGCCATCCTGAGAGAAGCGAGCCGTCTTGGGAGTGACAAAGTTACCGGTGCGAGAGCCAGGACGGACTCGACTGGGATCTTGACTGATAACAGGTTGGAGGGGGACTACTGTATCGGCCTCGGAGTTTCTGTTGCTGGCTGAAGGGTTGTCTCCATGGGTGATGACTGGAGTAAGAGCTGGGTTGGACGGTAGGCTATCGGCTTCGGGAGAGTTGTCTCGCATGAAAGGAACTCTTTCATTAGAGGAGCCATTGGCTTCAGGAGGATTAAAGGCGGATGCGTTGATAGCAGGTGTGCTGCGAGCAGATCGGCTTTGTATGGAAGAGGACATGTCGGATGGAGAAGAAGAAGTGAGGGTCGTTTCAATAGTGGGCAAAGGATCAAGAGACATCGAACGGAATCAGTTGAAAACCCAGGATGAGCTCTTGTCTTTCACTTCGATAGATAAGCAGTTGAGAGATAAGTAGTTAAGATGATTGAGATTATTGTAGATTGATAGCTGACAGAAACAGTCGACAAGAGTCGATATTTATGCTAAGAAAAGGATCATCTCGTGAGGCTGAAGTCAGGGTCCTCAAGGGTTCACCAAGCGACCCGTCACCCCGACTCGGCCCTGATTCTTGAGGCTATCCTTGCAAATGACATCTTGAGGAAGGCTTTGATGGTGGGTATGTAAGTTGAGCTCTAAAGAAAGCCGAGGCGTCAGCGTGCATCAGAACGAATAGAAGCTGCGCAAGTTGAGATGGGCAACATGGAAGCCCTGAGTTACACGAGAAGAAGCAAAGAGGAAGACCCAAAAGCTTGGATCTTGTGAGAGTCAGTGAAGGGACCAGTTTCATGGGAGGACCCTGAAGAGGAGCGAGCCGACGTGGCGCGAGGGAGGCCGGTAGTTAAGTGAAAACGATAATGACGTAGCGCGAACGGCTGAAGATCTCAGCGATGGTGACAGCTTGGACCGTTAATCTGGATCGTTGCCAATGAGACGGGAGAGATGAGGCGTTACATTGGGCGATGAACCAGGATGATGGCTGTAGACGAGGCTGGCGATGCGGGCCCACTCGACTCAAGTTGAAGGATACACGTAGACCGTGCATGCTGAAGGCGTTTCTAGCTAACGACGAGAAGAATTTTTAACTCCACGTAGAGCCATGAGCTTATGTTTCATGTTGAAAGGGTGCGCTAACGAGCTAAACCAGACGATGTCCTGCATGCCTCACTCTTAGTTGGCACGGTGAGACTCGAAGCGATATCGGTATCCCCGTACAACCTCAGATTCTGAATATGAGGACGGGCCAGGGGCCTTGGCTTAGCTTCAGGTACGACACTGGCCGTTGAACGGTTATAACGGGCATGGTCAAGGCGCTGTAGTGGAGAGACTGGACGGGCAACCCGTGAGATTCAATTGATTAAGGAATTGTCGTATTGTCTCAATGTAACAAGATCGAAGATCATAGGGAAGGGCATATGGTGTTGCGCATTCGTCATCAGGATTAACCTCCCTGCTTGATGTAAGTCAGCGGCGTAGCATAGTTTTCAGCAATACGACTCCGAAGACCGAAGAAGATGGAGGGTACCATATTCGTAGGCCCACAAGGTTTAAGGCCAAAGGTTCCTTGTAGTTGAGTCAAGAACTGTCAGTGTCAGGGGCATTCTGTTGGTGGCTTGTGACTTGACTTGACGTGACATGCGTCAGATCTCGGACCAAGATTTTCTGGAAGCTTTTTTAAGCATGAGGCCGGGGTTACAGTGGGAGAGGCTGGTTGGGTTGCAGTGATAGTTTTGGCGGGGTAGAGGAGGAGGACCCTGTAAGTTGCAACCAGGAAGTTCGGTCGGCAAGAGGCGACTTCGGTTATGATTAGACTTTGGAGTGTGAAAATAGGTAGCTCAATTGAACAACTGATGAAATGTATCCAGAGTGTATCGGGTCTGCAAAGTTATTGCATTGCATTGACCTGCAGTATTGGTTCTGCTTATGGCTGAACTGAAGAGATTGGAGGTGGTGATGTTTGAAACAATCAAGGCCAAGGCAAGATGGACAGGGGTCAACTTCAGCTGAGCTAGAGGCCAGACACCTAAAATAGATTCGATAGAGGACACGTGATAGCGCGTCCAATTGTCCACTCACATCACATTTTCCAACGACAGCTACAACCGCGACCGCGCCTAATAATTGACTTTAGAGGAGCTCGGATATCAGTGAGCGTTGGCAGTGTTGGCCAGATATTAAGTGATCACTGCCAATCAAGATGGACATCACTCGTGGTTCAAGAAGAGCAAGGCATGTAGCTGCCACTCATGCAAACCCAAACTCAAACACAAACGCCAGGGCACAGGCAAACACGGCCTCGAGCCCGAGACCTGTACCATCCGATATAACCTCATCTCCAGTGTCTCAAGTTCCAGCTGCTACTCCCAGCGGACCTTCTACTAGATTGCATCCAAGTCAAGGCGCTTCTCCTCTTGCTGCTGGTCCAATGGTAACGCCCGACGGTCCTCCAATTCATCGAACACCAGATCAACCTCCTGACCAAAGACGACGTCGAGCGCCTCCTCCTAATCCGTTTCGTCTGTATAGAAGTAAGTTGAATTTTTTCAATTAAACGTGCATATTTAGCGTCTCTTTCTGGCAGTGCCATGATCTCATATCGGTTGCGATTTTAAAGTGTTTGCAGCTCTAGTTGGCTGCCAGTGGTCATCTGCCACTTATCGACGGCTGCCACCAGTGATTCATTGCCCTCATACTTGCTCGATGGGCCTCTTTTTCTATTGTTAGATGCCTCGATAGGAAAGACTGATGCCACTATCTCGCTTCTGCTCTTGTACCTTCTCTTCTTCTTCATCAACTCTACACGTCATACTCCTCCAACACATCACTACCTTATCTTTCCCATTATCCCAATTGCACTTTCTTCTAACAACTATCTTGTCAACCTTCTTTTTCTTTCATCATCTTTCCTTTCCTTTGATACCTTCATCTGCTGTTCTCAGCTTGATCCTTCCTTTGTCACTGAGCTTGTTCACCCTTTATCCGAACAAACCATCTCATCCCTGAACATGCCTTCTCGTCGCGAAATCTACATCCCTCCTCCCCCAGCCTCAACTCATCAAATCAACCGTGATCATCGCATCAAGCGAGTTCCACTCCAAGAACTTGCCTTCAAGAAGTCAAGTGGCGCTCTTCTCCAGCAGCGCAAGCGAGTCTTCCGAACCGTTCCTTCTCCAGACAAGGAGAACGTGGAAGCCTGCTACCGAGCCATTGGTCATCTCAGTGTCACCTTTGAGGAGTGGTATCAAGAGCGCATGCAACTTCTTCGCGAATCACGAGAATTGCGAACAAATATTAACAACATTCTCCTAGCTGCCCAGCAGCCTACAGATCGATCTCGTCTCAGCATGCCTCCCCGCGATTCCGACGCCTCCAGCTCCGATGCTGAGCCTGATGAGAGTATTCTCTTCAACCGCGCTCGCCCAATGGCTGCTCCCGCTGGCCCTTCTTCTGATGCCACAATGGCTTACAACGACGACCAAGCTGCTGAGGACGATGCTGATCAGCGCACTCTGTCTCACTCCCCTGAAGAGTATGAGGATGAGAACTCAATCGGCGAAGAAGAAGATGATGATGCCGACGAAGACGAGGATGACGAAGAAGCCGCTGAACACGACCAGGCTCATGAAGCTGCTACCCTTTTTGACCCAGCTACTGCTGGCCTAAAGGAGATTTCCAACCTTGCCCGTTTCACTGTCAGCAGCCACAAGCCTGGCAATGGTGTTGAGGAGCTCAAGAGCGATGACCTCAAGCTCTTCTGGCAGTGAGTCCATCCGCTAACTCCCAAGCACTTTTCACCCGACTTACACTTCTCAGATCCGATGGCCCTCAGCCCCACAAGCTCACCATGTATTTCACCAAGCGTGTTGGTATTCGCGACATTCGCTTCTACGTTGACTACAACGAGGATGAGTCCTACACCCCTACCAAGGTCGTCTTCAAGGCCGGCACCAGCGAGAACAACGTTATCGAGTTCGCTACCATGGCTCTTGAGAACCCCTCCGGCTGGCAGCAGGTTCCCATTGCCGGCGCTGGCGGTGGTCCTGACGGCAACACCCTTGTCGCTTGGGTCGTTCAGATGCAGATCCTCGAGAACCACCAGAACGGAAAAGATACCCATCTTCGCGGCATCAAGATCTATTCTTTCGACAACGACTCCGCCCTTGGCCCCGGTCGCGATGGTAACCCTGTCGAAGATGTCCTCGACCTCATGGACACAGCCACTAGCCACATCAACACCACTTCTACTCGTTCGCGCCTCAGCAACTTTGGAGCTCCCAACTTTGAGTCTGGTGAGGGAGGCCTCGCCATCCCTGAATTCATGCGGGAGCCTGAGATCCGCTAAAGAATCTATCGTAACCACCACGAACGGTACTATACTTGCGATCTGTCATGTTATGAACTCGGTAACTACACGGCGGGTATTTTTTCTTCTTCTTTTTTCTTTTTTGGGGCCCGGTATTCATGACGGGCTCGGAGTGCTCGGGCCACTTGCACAAGAAAAAACATTTCGGTGGAGTTTGGAGTAAAAGACACTTGTTTGTTATCACGATCTGCGCCCAACGATGGCGGCACTGGTACGATGGATTTGCTTGCATTATGAATTGCGCCTGAGCAAATGGCTAAAGTAGACGGATGAGAGATGATAGATACCAGGATTTGCATTGATACCGATTCTTTAAAACTTTCTTTTTTTTTTTTGCACAGTGAACTGTAATATTAAGATAATGATGATAAATTGCGACTAGTAGTCCCTCCTTTATAATTCATGTTATCCACGATATCGTCCATGTTTCTCCCCTTCACATCCTCCATTAGCCACTGAAGTATTACTGCAACACCCGCTGTTTCTAGTGTCGAGGCCATCTTGGTGGTAACTTGTACAAATACGCTGGACCCCTCCCAAATCTCTATCACTCATCTGCCACGTCGTGGCCCTCATGTTCCTTTTCTCTCTTACATAACGCGGGCAGGCAAATCTTCCATATCGTCCATAACGCTGTCTGAATCGTCGGCGGCAGCAGATACCTCAGGGACGCCAGCGGATCGGAACCTGCTAGGCGTCTTTCGCTTGCGCGTCTGAGCCTCGTCAACCTCAGAGTTGTCCTCTGCGGGAGCCCCGGCCTGAACATCCCCATCATCCTCAATTGGGTCCTGAGAAGGGGCTGCACGTCTAGCAGATCGACGGCTAGGTGTGGCTCTGGCCGGAGTAGATCTAGCAGCTGACTTGCGAGGGGGCTTAGGTGCCTTCGCCTTGCCCATACCTGTTCTCTTTGCAACGCGGGTTGCCTTAGGGGGAGCTGGCTCATCAAACACAGGTGTGTTGGCGGGCTTGGCGACAGGCGCAGGCTCTTCTTTCATTGGTGCATCAACGGGCTCTTCGGGCTCTGTAGGCTCTGCATGCTCTGCAGAAAGAGCTGGGTCAACCATTTCAGTATCCTCCATGGGAGCCAGGTCTGCAACCGCAGCAACGGGATCCATTGATGCCATTGGGGCTGGGTTGAAGTCCTCCATTGGTGCGATAGGTAAATCAGGATTGATGTTCTCATCAGGAACGCCGTATTCACGCTGCGGTTGTTCGGATTCCTCCTCATCGGCCTCGTTAACAAATTCGGCACTCATGTGGTTCTGACCATTGGCAGAAGCGTTGCTGTGAGAAGCGTGGGTGGTTGGGATACTATTCAAGAACTCCATTTCCTCCGCATCGTCGAAAAGAGCATCCTCAACATTAGGAAGCTCGCCAGTCTGGGCGTACAAATTAAGAAGGTATTGTGCAGAGTCTCGTACAGTCTTCTGTTCTGACTCGGGCACACTTTGCTTCAGGCGTCGCCAAAGAAGCATCTGCGTTGGTCGATGCCAGCTGTTACGGAACTGTTTGTCAACCAGTCTTTGCCATGGAATCTTGGATTCAACTGATGCGGATGAGCCTGAGATAGCCATGATCATGCGATAACGTTCTTCCTCAGGCATCGCGGCAATTTGACGACGGGCCTTCTCGAGGCGGAAAGAAATAGATGCATCGGGCGCATGTGACACCAACTTATCCTTGCCATGAGTCTTGATGTTCATGGCCCTCCATTTGGTGATACACTGAAGTCGACTGCGAGTTCTCCCCATACGCTCACTGATATTTTGCCAATCGATAAGTTCCTCATATGGCTTCTTGAGCAGTTCGCGGGTAGGTTGGATGATTCGCAACTCGTCAATGGCGGCCATAGCTTCCATTACATACTGTGTCAGGTTACCCTCTTCATCCTCGTCCCAGGTATCTTTCCGCTGGGAGTCTCCGCAGATGATGTAGTTTCGATAACGATCCCGAAGATCTTCTGGGTGACGGTTGATGATACCCGCAATTTTGGACCACTTTGTTCCGTTGGCCTCAATAAGGTCACGGAGCTCGGCATCTTGCTCGCTGGTCCAAGTACCACGAGCAACGAAGTTGTGGAACTTCTTTCGGGTGATATTGATGATTTTCTGTCTGTGTCGGTCCGGGCATGTTGCAAAGATGCGTGCCCAAAGGGCGGCATGCTCATCACCAGCGGTTGTACCTCCAGGAGCATGGATCATAGCATTCAGTTCATGCTGCACCATGTTGCGCTCGACACGGTAACTCTCAACTGCTTGTGCGATACGACCAAGTTCCTCATCGCTGAATCGTCCCTGGGTGAAGCCAGCCATTCGGTTGCGTCGTCCGGTTGCTGGATTGCCATATAAGTCGTCGTCATCTCTGACTTCCATGTCTTGAGACGAGAGTGCACGGTTGGCTTCAGACTTTCTACGATTTGAAGCCTTCTTGGTACGCTTTCGTGGCATCGGTGTCATGGCAGAAGGTGATGGGAGGTCACCCTCAGGAACCTCGGGGGAAGGCGATTTCTCAAAGAAAGTAGGCTTGGCCTTCTTAGCCTTGCCCGATCGCGTTCGCTTGGCGCTGGCACTTGGGGGGTTTGAGGCCTGAACTGGGCTTCCAGGAACATCGTACACATCATTGCTTGTATGAGGACGCTGTGCAGATGTTGGAATTTCCATCTCCTCAGTGTGCACAGATGAGTCTTGTGTGTTGGGCTGGTTTTGGCCGTTGATGTGCGCATTCCACACATCCCTGGCCACTTGTTCAAGCTCCTGTTGTTCTGTGTTCTCTTGCCCATTGATTGCAGAAAAGCTAGACAATTCATTCTCCTGATCCTGGTTCTGCTTCACTGATGCATCAATGTCCATCTCGTCATGAGCGGCACTACTTTCTCTTGATCGAGCATCACGCACCTCGAGGCGTGCAGCACTGGGAGATTGGGGTGCATCCTCTGCGACGTCATCGTAAATGGCAGCTGGGCGAGCTGCGTCCCTAGTGCGAAGGAAAGAGGCAGCTTGAGATTCTTTAGTGTCGGCTTCCTCAATTTGGCCATCCTGTGTTCCTGGTTCCACCAACTGTGATTCGATGACGGCTGCCTCGTCACGGGATCTCCGCTTCTTGCGTTGCTTGCCGTCAGTAGAATCCGAGGGGTTGCGCTTGCGCTTCGTTTGAGTAGCAGGAGCAGCAGCCTCATCATCAAAGTCAGCAGCCAAGTTCTCCAGAGGTTGAGATGGGAATATGGTTGATGTGTTTTCGACCAGGCTATCAGGAATTTCGACCGGTACCGTTGACTTTTTCTTGGACTTTTTGGACTTGCGCGAGGATTCTTCGGCAGCTGGCAGTCGTGGAGATTCACTTTCATTTATGCCCTTCTGTTTGCGCCCCTTCTTGTCGCGCTTGTGCTTTCGGGATTGAGAGGACGGTATATCTTCCAACATAGGCGCCTCAGGTGCCTGATCTTCCTGGGACGCGTTGTCGAGTTGCGACGTGTAGGGGGCTTGTGTTGCGTTGCTGTCGAACATTTCGAGTGTGCCAAAGTCTTGGTCCTGAACGTCGTCTTCTGGGCCAGCCTGAGCATCGCCATCGTAGTTATCGAAACCGCTCATCTCGTCAATTGGCCGGTTTTCGGTGCCGACTTCGTCTTGGGTCAACTCGAGTGACTGCATTAGCTCTTCTGGAAGCTCTTCTTGGGGTTCGTTCTTGAGCTGCTGCTCGTTCTTGTGGCCTTCGTTGCCGTCACGGTCTTCGTCGTTTTGCTTATCTGGCCTGTTGGACTGGGAGCCGGGCATAAGAGACCATAGGGTCGACGCGAGGCGGAAGTCAGGCCACTTGCTACTGCCGTTGCCGTTGCCTGACATCGGTGAACTGCTTCGCGACGATAGCTTCTTTCTCGTCGACAGAACGCGAGTTGAGGATGTAGGGTAAGGGGAAATTGGAAGAAGGTGTGGGGCGTCACGAAAAAAACTGACGGCGTGGTTAACCTAGAGATGGTTGCTCCTTCGCGTTGTCGTGACATTGATCACGTGAACCCCACACTCGTACCCCTTTCATCTGGTCTCTGACCTCTGCCCATAGCTCAGGTCAAGAGGTCAGCTAGGGGAGGCAAGAAAACTCAAGACCTTGACCCTAAGCAATAAAATATTTAGGTAATATAATCTAAGCTTAGGGGACTCTTTACCGAGTTTATTTCAACATCCTTTTCCAAAGCCTTAAGTTTTCTTGCTCTCCGAGGGTCAGTTATGATGTTACGCTAATCTCGAAGCATTGAGAGTCAAATATATACTGTTGTTGTTTATTACACTAATCTAAAGAAACAGTACAGGTTTGTACAGAGTTATTTCGACACGTGCCAAGAAAATCTATGTAAGTCAGTCAGTTATTGTACAGGTCACTTCATCAGACCCAAAAACATCCATCACCTGCGCCTGTCCTTCAACATTATTCCGGTCATACCTCATTCAGGCGTATATGACCAGAGAAATCCAAAAACACTAATAGGGCGTCATCATTCCCATTTACTTCCATGGAAGCAAATCCAAAAGCGCACGCAATTGCCTCAGTCATCTTCCTTCTCAGCCTCCTTCAGCTTCACTGTAATACCCTTGCGGTTATGCTCGATCTCATACTGTCCACCAAGAACCAAGTCTTTGGCAACAAGCTCGCGAGTGCGGCCCAAACTTTCGATATCAGCAATTCTTTGTATCGTGCCCTCCAGGTGCTTTTCGAAGTTAGGCTCAGCACAAATTTCTCTGAAAGCTCGATGCATCGGAACGCTGCTCGCTCGAACATCTGCCTCACTGGTGATGCTGAAGAGGTTCAATCGATCGAGATCTCGGATAAAGTCACAGCGGGTCATGATTTGCTGAGCGATGTGGAAAGGGTAGGTCGGAAGCACATGTCCAACAATAGGGTCGTAGGTCTCATGTTCTTCCATATCCTTTTCCTTGTCGACCAATGCCTTGGCCAAACACATAGCGGCAGCCTATGATTCGGTCAGTAACTTGTCTCTATAAATGCAATGTAGTATTTCTTCAAACTTACAGCCCACTTCTGTTGATCCATGACATCGTCATCCATCTCTGGACCGAGAATCCAACACTGGTTGAGGAACCACTTCTTTTCAATTTCCTTGATCCTTTCGCAAGTTCCCATCATATCCCTGCTCTTTGCTACTCGGTTGAGAAAGCTCAGCCGCCCTCCGACCCTTTCATAGACTTCTTCGAGAACTGCGGCGTCAATGCTTTCCTTCCAGTACTTCTGACGATATCGCTGGAGAGCCGAAATAGCTTGTTGTTTAGGTAGATCAGTGACAGGGAGAACCTCCATTCTGGTAGCAAGCTGTTTGAGGCGCTCATACACCCAGTAGTCATCTGAGTTGAAAACCATAGTGACAATGTTGGCAGCAGCCCACTGTTCAGCCCGTTGCTGTAGTAGTTCAATGACATCTCGACCATCATCATCATGGCGAAGGAGGTGCATCTGGTTGACAATCACCACTAAAGGCTTGCCCCTTTCTCTTCGCTTCTGCATGGCCACTTTCTCCAATTTGTTGAGAGCACGTTCAATGTCCAGAAGAGCTGTGGTTTCGCGGGGACCCCTCTCACTGAAGTACCCTCCGATGTAATCCTCGTGAAACTCATAATCGAGGGCCTTGCCAAGACGAATACGGAAGATCTCCAGGTCTGCGTGCGCTTCGAACATGGCAACACCATCACCCTCATTCTTTCGCATAGCATCAATAAGCATGCTGCTCTTACCAGACCCCTTATCACCGATCAAAAGGTAATAGTGCCCGACAACGCGCCCCATGACAATGTCATCAACACGCTGCTGCTCCGGGCGGTATATCCAATGTTCGCCAGAACCACCTGGTTGATGAGGAACATCTTTACCAATTGCAGCCAAATCCAGGACCGGATCCCCTGGCTCAAAAGCGTGATTCATCTTTTGGAGGACGAGCATCTTGTAAAACTTGTGATAAATATAGCCCGCAGCAGCAAAGCCCAGACCCAACACCACTATGGACGCAAAGGTCGTGGCCGCGGCCTCTCCCATCTTGCCTAGAAGTGAAGGCTCTGAGGAGGAGGACTTGGGGCCTTTCTGAGTCTCTGCCTCTGCCTCTGCATTATACTCAGGTGCTTCTTCCGCTTTAAAAAGTTAGCAACAGTTCGATTTCATGTCGATTTCTGGGCTTCCAGCAACATATTAATTTGATATGCAGCGATTCCCGCTCTTCAGCCTGATCCCCACTTGCAGATCAGAAATAGTTGGGACTGTTGCTCAAAGCCAAGTCTCGATAAGATGCTGACTGAAAGTGCCGTTTCTGGAAACAGAAATGCAAATGCCGGAACCTCTGGGTTACCCAAGTTTTGCTGTGAAGAGTCGCCTCTTGGTGGGATCGTGTGACAAAAGACAAGAATTAAATATCAATCAATACCTTTTCTTTTGCGAGCTTGAGATGAGAATCGAAGCTTGCTGACAACATTGCTATTTGTGCATCTCGGCCCCAGATACCGAATCTGCGGTCCAACTGGTCGTGCCAAGTTCAAGGAGCTGACAGGTTGGTTGAGGCGACGCACCAGGCGCCCTGAATGCCTCAAAATCATAATTAATGATTTGCAGTGCAATAGAGAAAGACGAAAGCAGTTACACGAGTCAATTGACGTGCCGGTTGAGGCTATCAAGAGTTACACCAACGCCAGTAGAACAAAGGAGAGAAGAAAAAGAAGGGAGTAGGACGACCAGTGGCTTCGTGGCACGAAAGGAACAGTCCAATTCAAGCTTGGTCAAGGTTCAAAAAACAAAGTTAGCTCAGGTTCCTGGTTGTGCTGCGTCAGAACAGATTTGGGGCCACCAGTGACAGTTAGCTGCCCTGAAACTGGCTGCCATTGGCCTTGGCAGAGACTTGACCAGATCCTCGGCGACAGCTGCAGAATCTCCCCCTGCAATTCCACTGACGGTGCCCGCTATTCCTTGCGCTAGTGCAAAAACCACTGTAATTTTAGCGGGGAATGCAGGAGGCCTCGTCAATTTAGCTGAGACTCAGCAGGACAGGGGATTTGAGATGCATGTCACCGAATGGATCTTTCCCACTCTGAAATGACCTCATGAGATACGGGGTAACGGCAGTATCGACAACTTCAGCTTCCCGTCAGTAACGAATATCCTCAACGATTCGAATCGCTATCAATTAATGGCAGTCAAATGTACTATGAGGCCACGTGATTAGTCTACAATGCTTTCAAACAGCTGGTCCAACTCATGGAAGGAAGGTGTGAACAGTGACGCGACCACAAACGATTCTGGCCACATTCATCATGAACAAATGTATAAACAACAAGATGCATCTCGCGTAAACGGCTCTTTCAACAGCCAGCCTGAATACCACGGCTACAGTGGATCAGTCGCTGCCTGCAGAATTTTCCTTTCACGCCCTTTCCACCTTTATTCACTGCCAAGATCAATATTTGGCAGCCTTTCACTCTCGAAATACCTTCTTCTTCATTCACAGATCTATTCCTTCCACTGTTTTAATCCTCTTCGTCTCTGACTGATGCATCATGTGCGATCGCGCTGTATAAGCTTTCTCCTCCGCACTCTGAGCAACATATTTCGGCAGAATATCACGAAGCGATGCCACCCTATGCTGCTGAACTCGAAACCTGGTGGTTAGGGACAGGCTATGAAGCCCTTAAACAATTGGTCAACGATGAATCAGATGATCTTAACTCTCGACAGTGTGGCTTTGCGCAGCAGATGCAAACGAGGCTTTTGGCATTCGATAACGACCAAACCATTCAAGCCTCCCTTCAAACAACCTGGCCAGCCATCCGTGCAGCAAGAGGAGTCGACTATGACGCGAATAGTCGCAAGAATTCCAAGTACATAGCTTCAAATATCTTTCGGAAGCCCAAGGATGGAGGTATTGACTTTGAACGCGCCATGGATGGCCTTGGCTACCTCGATGCCATCGAAATTCGTCGCCTTCGCCTCCTTGAAGCTACCCATGCTGCCATGGAGACCATCTTACCGACAGAAAGTCAACTACAAATGCTCCAAGAGCTTGATAGGACTTCTAGCGCAAATTTTCGGCTTCTACACGCCGGTTTCAGGGCCTGTGTAAGACACATACTGCTCCCCGAATGCGCCTTGGTGAACTGACTACCCCCCAGATCCTTATCAAAGAATTGACGAGAGATTCCGAGTGCAGGAAGGAGATCCCTCAAATTATGGGAATGCTCAATGCTCTTGTGCCTTCAGATGTGTTTCTCGAAGACGAAGACGATGTCGACCCAACTCCACACTCACCAAGTCTTCGAGACAGTGTTCGGTTTTCTGTCTTTGAGCACCTGATGTCCGAGAGCCCTTTCTCCCCTCAACTGCAAGAAATCGTTAAAATGAAGCTGTCTAGCTGGTGCGAGGTCCCAGGGTATCCTCAAGCCAGAGATGCTATGGTGAGATACTGTGAAGAGTTCAAGAAGCTGGAAGGTGTGTGCTTGGCGATCATGAACGATCTTGAACGGAAATCATTCAGCATCGGATCGTATCATGTAGCATCTCCAACCTCGCCCACGTTGTTTGATACAGAAACTTCACGAAGCTCTGGTTTTTCAGCAAATGCAACCCAGGGCGCGAGCGCTATTTTCACAACTGTGACTCCAAACGACAACCAGGACTCTGCGCCAACGACACCCTTAAGCCCATGGGTTCTATCGACTTCACATCCTCTACTAAAAGGAATGCCTGGAAGAGAAATGAGTCCAGCTAAAACAGATGGCGCTCTTTTTTCTCAAGATCTCAGCGCACCACCCGTCCTGTCCTATCCTGATAGTCTCTCCAAAACAGAGTTCTTTCAGCACCCATTCACCCGAAAGCTCGACATGTCGCCAGTCGAACAAGCAGCTTTGGGTCTTATCTTACCTCGAGAAATTGACAGTCGAGATTTCTAGTACGATCCCGACAGCGATGATGAGGGTAATGACATGCCACCTGTGCCCCCCTTACCACATATTCCTGAGAGACTTAAAGCACATCTCACACCCAGCGTTTTGGACAAGATAAAAAAGAGAATGCGCTATCAGTCTGATAGATCCGAAAGGACAGACCAAAGTGGTGTGCCGTTCCAGGCACTGGACCAGCACGTGGGCACTTCCACTACACGCAAGTCAAGTGATAGGAAGCGCTGGCCGTCGCTCAAAGCAAACACCTCGGAGCCAGTATCTATCATAGGCCCATGTCCGGGGAGTTTCAGCTTTGAAGCCAAAAGCTATGAGGCCCGTAATACATCTTCGAGCCCAATACAAAGTCCCAAATCACCCCAGAGACAGATCACTGTGGGGGGAAGCACCCTCCGGCCCTTCCACAGAGGGGGTAGAAGTATTGGACTGAGTTGCCAACTTACGAAACCACGCCTTTCGCCTATGGAGTACTGTCGAATGTATCTGATGGAGAAGTACTTATCTGACTGCGAGGATCGACCATGTGAACTCCCACCCCCTGACAAACATTGGTTCTGGACGAATTACTACAAGCAATTCCTGGTAATACCACAAATACCAAAAGTAATCCGGCGTGATTTGGAACCCATGGCTTTTGGAGTCAATGTAGAAAGCGCAGCCGCAGATGGATATGCAGCTGAATCTGATGGGGAATCAGTATCAACTGTAAGACCAGAAACTTACGCCAATGGGCCCATGCGTCTATCCCTTCACTTAGGCGGCGAGCCGATTCTTCTACCCACATTCATGGATACCTTGCGTTTCAATATGAGCGATGCTCAGGTTAAAAAGGTCTCAGAGTTGGACAAAGAAGCCGGGGATGGTCGTGGAGGCGCTGATCCTGAAGAAAAAGACATGGTTGTGCCACGTAGAGGTACGTTATCTGCTTTTCTTCCCAAAATAATTTGTAATAAATACTGACGAAACCAGTACTAGCCGGGGGGGAGGTCGAAGATTGGCGGCCTATGAGCGAATATGAACCCGACGAGAACGATGAGATAGCAAGCGCGATCACACCACTTGAAGCTTCTAAGGACAGTGATCCGACCGAGGATTCAGACGAGACTACAAAGGGCACGGGGACTGCGGCTCGCTTTGCATGCGTCGATGATGCAGTTACCTTTCGAAATCAACAACCACCAAGTTTGCCCGACCCGGGCACCCCCTCTTCTCGTCAGAGTGTCAGGAAGAAGGATCTGATAGGTGACTCAGATCAAGCTGATAGACAAGTCCACAACGACTCTGGTAGCTTCAGGCTTTCGAGGCAGTTATCCCGTATATGCAAAGAGGAAATGTCTGTTTTTGATTTTGCCACTCCAAGGCCTAGAGGCAAGACTGTTGACTGTACTCCCCAGTCGCTGGCAACAACAGACACACGCAGTCCCCTAGCTCGTTTCCCTATCGCAGTTGAACCAACTCATCGATTGACTCCAGGAACACTTACAAAGCGTGTTGTTGGTGATTCTGGCGGTAAACTCCTTTTTGAAGATACCCGACAAGCAAGATTAATTCTAAGTCCTAGTGATAAGTATCACCAAGGGCTTTCTGCGGACTTATGGGAGGCCGACACAGAATCAATTATCTCTGAACTTCAGCCAAGTCCCTTGCATATCAATCGACGGAAACATAGGGCTAACACTGACGAATCTGATCGTAGATGGCCAAGATTGTTTGATAGGGGGTATGCTGGTCCGCCTACCACACTTGAGATGCTTAGGATCAGTGCCCCAACTGAGCGAGACGACTCCTTCGATCCCGAAGTCTTCGGAGATGACGATGATACTCCAACAGAAGGAGATCGTACGCCTCGTGGGCTAGGACACCAGGAGCAGGGCCTCCTGCAGGCAACACCTGCGCCAAGAGGCCTTCAACGTTCGGCTTCCACAATTGTTACCCCAACACAGCCTATGAAAAGGCTTGAACACAAAGCATCTTTCAACCTGGAAGCCATGGGGCAACCAGGCTTTACCCCGGAGCGTCGTAGGGAAAGTATTTCCAGGGGTACATTCCCCAGGTCTGGCATGATGCTCAACCTCCAGAGTACTCAGGAACGTCTTAGATGCCCTCCTCAAGAGTCTAATTGGATTCAAATGAGTAAAAGCATAACGGAGAAGACCTCAAAAGTAAGACGCTTGCCTGATTTGCCGGACTCTGGGCGGCATGAACGCGCTTTTGCACCAAAAGAATGGATGAGGGCTATCGCAGCTACACCCCGAAAGTCTAGAACCGTGTCGCGAAACGATGGACGAATTGAGAACTATGGGGAGGCTTCTTCTGGGGCGGATTGGCCAAAGACTTTGTTTCAGCCAAGTGCGACCATGGATGATGGAGATGTTGAGCGTTCAACGTCAGCCACTACGCGAGACTTCTCGCAGCCTCACAAGCTCCAGAAGCCGCCATCGCGAGCGAGACTTACTCCCAGCAGCACCTACCGTTCATCGAACCAGCAGCTCGATCACTCAACTCGAGCCTCGTCCTTGATACCTCCAGGAAGTGAGGCAGACGTTCCTGATCCAAGAACCCCATCACCCACCGCATCACAAACCACTGCCGTTCCACGAACACCATCCTCCAGCATCAGCAGTATCTTCCGCAAGCGTATACGTTCGGACTACAACCCCCCAGCCACTCCCCAAACACCGGCTGAGCCCACCTTGGCATGGTCCCCGTTTGCTAACTGCGAACCCGAACCACCTTATGCGTCGCCGTGGGTCTCGGGTAATGGCGAAGGGAAAAGGGAGAAAGAGAAACGAGCGGCGTACTTTCGAGACAAGGTCGAGCGTGAGTTTCAGAGCAGACAATCGCCAAAGAGATCCAGTCGTAAGGACTCCCTCGAAAGTGCGGCTAATGGGGACTCTGCAGTTCAAAACAACGTCGCTACCGATAATAGAACGAGTAAAGAGAGTCTCATACAATGGAAGCAGTTCCTCGAAGATGCCCCAGAACCGCTATTCTCATCACCTAGGCCGCCTGTACCACCTCTTCCTTCTGGATCTCAGCTAAACCTCGCACTCGATCGACCTCCCAGACAGACACAAACCCCTTCTCGGGCAACCGCGAGGGTTGAAGTGAATCCAGCCGCTACATATCGAGACAAGAAACCCCAGGGATTAACAGTAGAGACACGTAAGCTACGTAAAGCAATGCGTGAGGGGGCACCGACCCCAAGCAGAAACAAAACGATGACGCCCGCCAGCGGAAGCAGCTTCAGGTCTGCATTTCGTTTGGAGGGAAGACGAATGAGCTTTGGACGACCAGCGGCCGACCATGAGTCCCAGGGTAAAGGGCGGGAAACCGAAACTTTTCCAAGATGCAAGTGAATTGGCAAATCTATGTTGGAGGCTCACAATCGATGCCTACATATCTACGCTGTTTGCTATTATGTATATTGGGTCCATGGCTGAGACGGGGAGGTATCTGTCAAGATGCATGACTGATTCGACTAGATTTGTATGTAGTTAAGATTCCGGGGCCTTGCACAAAGCCCCTTGAAGGTACAAGA
Organism: Fusarium oxysporum f. sp. lycopersici 4287; assembly: GCF_000149955.1. Classification (NCBI taxonomy): domain Eukaryota; kingdom Fungi; phylum Ascomycota; class Sordariomycetes; order Hypocreales; family Nectriaceae; genus Fusarium; species Fusarium oxysporum. Next base: position 2,325,851 of record NC_030994.1, on the reverse strand, counting down.
CAAGTGTATAGCCTCTAGCATCTGATCTCATTGTATTTGCCAAATAGAAGGATTCGGTCCTATTCTACCAGCCCGCCAGCCAGCCCCGATAAGGCAGGAAAAGAGGCAGTTCCAACTCTTGCTGACGTTTAGATACAATCTCATTATTGAGTCTAATCTTAAAAGACCTTAGATTTCAATAGACCTAGTCCAATGACGAGATATTAGATTAGGTATCCTATGTAATATTATTAGTACTTTGAATCAACAACCGTCCCAGTGAACGCCATAGCTTCAACTCATAGACTCTTGTTCCCAGCCAACCTTAATATGAGACACTTTATGACTTTGAGACAGGCAGATGTAGCAATGGACCATTCAGAAGGGGACTTTTGTGTAGGTAGTCAAGGTTTGCCGAGATGCATGAGACAGACGGGTTACTCGCTTTGCCGCAGAGAATGCTGCGAGATAGAGGGTCTGTGATATCATGAGTTTGAATCGCCACGACGCTGATGAGCACATTTCTGCGTATGTATTTCATTATTCTCCTGCATTATCAAAGTTCTCGAGTCGTACCCTGCATGAATCACATTTGGTGCTGTAGAATAATAAACGCACACTAAGTTAACTAGGTACATAGTAGAGGCCTCATCCATGTTGACCAACAACCTCTAAGCCCCCAGGATCGAAAAGGCAAGGACAAGCAGAGTTGAGGACACGCACGCTTGTGCAGCCACACCAGGGGACGACGTTCGCTTCATCACGGCATAACAGACATGGCAAGGGAGGCTTCTGGAGCATGTCCAATCAGTCTGTTGATCCAGGCTACGGGTTACCAAATCTTGATAGTTAGCTTGATGATCGTCCCGTGACGACGCACGAGACCGCGATAGTACGGATAGCAGGGACTCGAATCGACTGGCACGCAGCGAATCACCTGCAGACCGCAACTGTCAACATGAGATTGAGCCAGTCAATTGGCTTGGGTCGACAATTTTGGTTATTCACGAGATTGCATATGCTGTGCTGTATTGTGCTGGTGACCAAGTGCCGAGCGAGTCAAGAAGCCGAACTCCGGGAGGCACAGTAAGCATGCCAAGTGTTTGATATGTCTGAATGAGAGCCATTGAATCGTGAGGGAGTCGATCTTGGCCAATATCTGTATTATCAAACGTAAATAATCAGACCAGAAATCTTTGCGATGATGTAGTTGAGTGGGATAGCGCTACGCTGCCGATGGTAGGGTGGTATTTTCCCATTGCAGTCCACGTTGCTCATCTTGATTATGGTGTCGTCTTGTGATGAAGACTAGAGGCCATCCACACAGAGCAGAGGGTCGACACACCGCTCCCCACGATCCCCCACTTGACTGGCATCCGCCCGTCACCTCACCCACAGTCCACAGTCAGTCACCCCCCAGCCCGTGAGTGAGTCTGGGGTACGGGTATTGCATGTATTGGTATAGGAAAGACACCAAGATAGCATACACTCGTATCTACGCAGTCCAAAGGTCTAGGTCTCGGTTTTCGGCTAACCCCCGAGGCACCACGTTTTTGACTCTCCCTTGGACTTTCTTTTAGGATAGCCAATGTCGTATCGTCAACGCTTTTGACTCCTGGGGTAATGGCAGCATGCTCCGGCAAGAGCCCTCATACTTGACCAAGAATGGTAGATGAAACAAATAGCCTGATTCAGTATAATCTGTACCGTACTGTGGTGTAATTAAACTGCATCGAGCCGGTCTCTGAAGCCACGCTTCGAGAAGACGTCTAAACGCCTGACACATCAGAGTTTTGTCGGGTTCTAATGGAATTGGACTATTTGCTCCGGTCGCAATCAGTAGGGCTGGACGAAAGGAAACGCCGTCCACGTCCACGACTCCACGTCCGCTAACGCAACGATCGGCCAGACTTAGACATGTGCTTTCCAATATGAGGCAGACACATTCCAGGATCTCGCCTCCTGAATACTAGTCATGGAGTATCATGGACTCTCCACACCAAAAGCTTTGCGAATATCAGACCAAGCGCGAGCCAGCCCAGCCCAGCCCAGCCCAGCTCAGGGATGCAAACCGTGGTTGGCGCATTGAAAATCATAGTCCGTGCATGCCCTGATCTTGTCTGTTGTGTTAATCCCGAACAACGTATGGCTTTGTTCGTTTCTGTCGGGCTGGAGTATTCAGCCTGACCCCAGTTTTCACTTGCTTGAAATGCAGATAGAGTCAGAAGGCTGGCTGGCTGGCTTACACCATCCATGCCTGTCTGAAGAAACAACCGGTGATACCCAAGACTGAGAAACAGGCAAAGGTTGTTATCCATCGTATCATGAATCGTCGAATCTTCCTCACATGGCCAGCACTGGAGGCCCTCCGAGTTCATAGCTCCCACTGAAGCCATGCCCAGAGTTGCTCCATGGTTTTCACAACCACATTCTTCACACCCTGTGTTCGGTCTAGTAATGGCCCAGTTCACCGCATATCTGGACTTCGATTCGTGAAGATCTGTGCCGGCCCGATAATGGGAGATCTGCTAACGACTAGGTGACCTGAACCTCCTTCTAGGGGGATTCTATTCGCACGGGCACAGCATAGGGTAGTCTCCATGTTGGCTTAAATCCGTGACAAAAAGCGTGCCAAAATGGCACAGACCACTTGGTCGGGTCCAGTGGACTTCAAGCGCCAAACGAAATGTGTCAGTTGATGATGGCTGCGCTTTTGGTGGAGTAATTTAGAGGACGAGCATAATCTTGCGCTCAGGCAGACCCGCCTCCAGCTCCAGATGTTCTAGCCTACTTGACCCGCGCGCTTGCTGACGAGCTGAGCTCTTTGGTCCTGGAAATAAAACCCCCCCAGTCCAGCTCAGGTGGTGGTCTGTTAGTGAGCCCAACAGGGTTGAAAGTCACTGGTGTTTGGGTATTTCAGGTGGTCAATGTGGGATCGCCAGGGTCCTCTCACGATGGATTCGCCTAGGTCGGGCAGATACTGCACGACAGTACAGTAGTACGAGCAGTACCTGGACTACACTAAGCTAGACACGATACAACTTCATGTATGTCAAAGCTGCAGGTGCTCATGCTTCTCCATGAAGAAAAAAAAACATTTCCGGCCTGGTCGCAGTCGACAGCAAAGATGCCAGGGACTCTTCGTTGAGAGTGATATTCTATCCGCCGTGACTAGCTTACAGAGCACATCAAACTGTAAAGTCGGGAAGTCATTGGCCGATTGTGACGAGCCAAATATAAGTCCCTTATTTTAGAACCAACAACTGGTGTCGGCGATGACGTCTTTAATCTTCCAGATGCGCATGTTTCTCCTGACTCCTACCGATATGGTTGGTTCCATTCATCTGCCCAACCTTCAGCCTAGGGAAAAGACGGGACTCCATTAACGGACCGCGCGTGGGCCGGCGCACCATCGAACTCAATTGTCGGGCAATATTTAATGGCAACTGGTTCACATACCAGGAGCAGGGGCGGTGTGAGATGCAGCTGAGAAGCGGAATGCTCGGTTTGAAGCGATAGACTATTCATAGATGCCGCCGAACGCTGAATTGGAGTTGACCTCTTGAAGTTCAATTGCACGTCCAATGAGAGGTTGATCTATTATGATATAAAACAACTTGAAGTACCTCGAAGTACCGCTGTGTGTCAGCAACCCACTCAAGGCTTTCATGGGAGCTTTTAGCTCCAGACCAGCTAAACCTGAAGAGGAATGACGACGACATCCTTGGCCTCAAGGTCGTTGGATATTGCTCTCTATCAGCTAACTGCCAACATCAGTATGTGATCTCAAGAGAACATCAGCTTGATTGATGCGGAGACCGAGGGCGACCACCAATGTGTAATGCTTGGCCATCTCCTATATAGTTAGTACATGGTATCAGCTTGGTAGAATTAGCTGAGACATGTTGCGCGTAGTGATTAAAATTAGCGATGAAACCGTTGTGGCTTCCAAGTCTTGCCAAATGGTAGATGAGCATGCCCCGGAGCTGACCAGGGGTTACTGTTTTGGGGAATCCGAATGATGCTGACTACACATATCTGAGATACTCTTCAAAGAAAGAGCAGACCAGTTTATGTGCGTTTCGCAAGAGAGAGGTTCCGGATTTCGAATGGTAAAGACCAATTCCAAAATCTTCTGTCAAAGTAATACTTCGGGTGTGTAATCAACTTCAGTAGCCAAAGACTACATAGCTGTGCATAGTAAAAAAGAGCCTGTGATGCCGCATTTCTGTAAAGCAACGACAGCCAAAATATCTAACCACAACACCACTTCTAAGGTTCAGTATGGACACACTGGGCGAGGATGTACTTGAGAGCCAAGGTTCATGAGCTCCATGTCAACATAAGAACCAGGGGTCGCGCTCTTGGCTGTGTCCCCCGCAATGTGAGCAGAAAAAGCAAACATAAACAATGAACATTGTGTTATGAGTGGTAGATGGCCCCAATAGAGTTCAAATTTTCTGGCTCTCATCGCCTGGCAGTCGATAATCATGGAAACTGCGTCCTATTCGGGGTTAAATCTTGCGAGCTGACGTGGGGGTAGACCGGCGGGCCGGCATCTTAGCGAAGTTGTCAAAGCCTCGAGTCTCTCGAGCCCAGGGTTCTGAATCGCTTTGAAGAGTTGAATACGTATCGTGATCAACCAACGAGTGGGCCATCCGTGATGGCCGAGTTAGGACAACTCGTCGAAATGGCAGACAAATTTAGTCGTAATGATCGACCAACCTAGACAGGCATTGTCTCAGAGAGAAAGTATGCCTTGATCACCTGAGGGTCCGTGAGGAGGCGGTTGGCTGCGGAGGATGCGAGCTGGTCTTACCCCTACCCGTTCGGCTACAGGGCACGTACCATGTTGGAGAGTCAATTGGTGAAGAAGTAAGAAGAAGGTTGAGTTGATATTGAAACTAGAGTTTTCGCGTGGCTGGGAGGCTACTGGTGAACTCATGTCCAGGGAGGCTATGAACTTCTTCGAGTTTTCGAAGCAGCCGAGCAGTTAACGCAACTTCTCTTGTCTAGAGCTTCAGAGCTCCAACAGTTGTGGACTGACCTGGGCCGTCGATTTCCAGTCCCCAGAAGCAATGCACATATGCGCTAGCAATACATTGCAGTAGTGCGATGCAGATGGAAGAGGTTACAAGGTAATAGCGCCATGGGAATACCATGTCAGTCAGCTTGGTCTCGATGGAAAAGGGGTGATTGAGGTTTATCAGGTGCGGACGTTCCATTCAGAGTAGTGCCTCCGCCAGGCAGAAAAGGACAGCAGTAGTTGATGCTAGTGATAAACGGACGAGTTAGAAGTGGCCGCTATGGATGTTTCTGCATATATTCTGCAGGAGGGAGAATGATGGTGCAGCGCATAGCGGGCTGACGGTCTAGATCTCTCCAGCCAACATGAGGCTTTCTGTTGGAAAAGCCATCAAAGAGAGACAGGCATGATGCTGGTTGGTGTAGCAAAAATATAGGGGATTTGATAAAAAGTCCGGATTTTGGTTAAAGAAGCTTTTAATGTGAGTTGAAAGGATAAGGTACGGATACTAAGGAAAATCATTCGGAGTTGGATGTCAGTTGGGCTGGAAGGACGGAGTAGCGTACCTGCCTAGGCCGGGCCTACTCGATCAGATTGTACACTTTCTGTCATCGGCCTTCGTGGAGGAAGGTGCCTTCTCAGATGGGCAGTAAAGGCTGATCTGCATCGTGACTGACCTCTTTGAGGAATGAAATTTGAGACAGATGCCGATATAGTGCAGAAGCGCCTTTCCTATTCCATTCATCCGCTGTCAACACCATCGTCTTTATCCAACCGACTCGCATTTTCCGTCACCACAACCTCTTTGTTGAGAATCCTACAGTACCTTGCCCGCTGACTGAATTTTCTTCACTTGATGCCCAAAGTCAATCATGGTGCACAGCCGAATAGTCTTGTAATCCCAATTGCGGCCTCAACACTCAACACAGCCTGACTGAGCGATTCAAGCGAACTATACCATTACCATGATCATTACGCAAAGCAGCATCGGTTGGTTGCGCGATAAAGTGTGAAAAAGCACTAGCAACGAATACCGCCTAACGGGAATTTACAAACACAGGGGACTTGAAGTGATATCATGCTACAGCAGCGTTGCAACGTCGCCCGTTGCAGACTTGGATTTTCTTTACTCCAAAGTTGGTTGATACTTTGTCGTGTGACTTTCAAAGACAGATCAACGTTGTCGAACCATACATGGACGTTACTCCACTTGTCGCATACAATACGGGCATAGACACGACTCATTACCATTGATTGGCCTCCGAAATGGAGGAGAGATATCAAGCTGATCGAGATGTCTGCTTCATCGAGGCCCTTCCCCTAATTCTAGGCACTGCACGTTCTACCTCGCCATGATCTTGCTCTCGTATCCCAGACATTTGCTAACATTTATAGCACGACATTGTATGCACCACCTTAACCAAACCTGAGTCCTGAGCAGTCCAGACGGGAAACGTCCCACTTAGGCTGGGCTGCTTTGGCTGGTTTGCGTACCCTGAAGTATCTCTGGCAGGGCCCTGAAGACGCTAAATCTATGGAGGGTGGATATCTAAATACGCCATGTCCATGTCCCCCATCAAGGCTTTGGTGGAGACATCCGCCAAGGCTTAGAGTATCCTTCACGTCTCATTCATCATGGTCGTCCTAAGCTACTGAACTAGCCGACCTAGCCCCCCAGCAGCTGGCCCTGGCATGACAGGGTCTGTAGGAGACCATCGATGGCATCGTCGAGCGGCCTGAAAGGATCCCTGGGGGGACCGAACGGCACATGGGTGTTGAAGGTTATGTACCAAGTGTACCAAAGCCCCTGTGGGCTCTCTCACCTTGACCATGAGGCCAACCTCATTGCTAGGCTATGATAACTGTGGGGAGATGGAGTCGACAGACTGCAGAAGGGTTCCAGTGCTGAATCTCAAAACTCCTCCATACCTTGACTCCCAAATAACACCTCTCCACCCACATACTGTAGCCCCTCCATTCTCCTCACCTTTCCCTCCCTTTCATCTTGCGATTTTCGAACCGTCGCCTGTTCTGGGCGACTAAAGAGCTTCGATCAACCGTTGGTGTGTTGGCGTCGATAGCTAGTCCAGTCTAACGTCCACCGCCACCACCCTCTAGTCTCCACAGCTTCATGCTGAGTCGTCACGTCCAGCTTCCATAGACTGTGCTGTGCCTATACATACCGTACCATATTCGATCGGGCTACCTAGTTGTCTATCTAAGTCTTTACCGCCGGCTCTGGGACAGTCGGCACAAAACGTCTTTCTCTCAACTCTTGTCCGGGGCATGTTCATCCACTTAGATGGCTATCGAAAGTTCATTTGCATTTTCGCAGTCTGAACGAAACCTGGCTTGGTGCGACAACCATAGCATATCCTCCGAAGGCCGAAACAACATGATGCCACCATCACCTTTACCAATGGACTCTTTGTGGATGTCTTCAGCAGCAGCAGCAGCAAATCAACTACAGCCCGGCCAAATTTCACCGTTGAGCGCAGGATTGGACAATTCTTCTGCCCCGACGATGGTACATTCAGCTTCCTCGTCCTGCGCCGATTCTTGGAGTACGGACTATGTCGACCGAGACGATGTTGAAATGGACAATAATTGGGAGCAAGGCTCGGACGATATTCTCACCATTCCGAAGCTGGAGCCGGTTGAAGATGATCTTAACATGGACGATCTTAAAGCCGCCCCCCTGGCGCCAGCCTCAATGGACTCCGCCAAGATAGATCCGAAACCGAAACGACCACGAGGAAGACCAAGGAAACACCCATTGACCACGGCAGTGAGCGCAAGTAAAGTGACCAAGGGTCGATCAAAGACTGGTTGCATTACCTGCCGAAAGCGCAAGAAGAAATGTGATGAAGCGGTAAGTGATTTCATGAAGGCGTTAGACCTGTCACAGAACAAGGGGGAATATCATACCAGCTAGTATTCTCCCTGCCATGTCTGGTGCTTTGTAGTTCTTGAGCTGTGGACAGAAGGCTAATATAAAGTAGAAACCTCGATGTACGAACCGGATCATTCACTTGAGATATGCAAGATTCTAATCATTTGTTTCTAGGCATGAATTGCGAGAAGAACGCTGTGGTATGCGAGGGCTACCACGAAAAACAGATATGGAAGAGCGGCAAAGAAAAGGCCGAAGAGGGTACGTTTCCTTTGATGAAATACCGACACATCCATCTAATTATCGCACCAGAGCGTTTACGCCAGGAGGCCCTTCCAATCATTACTATGCAACCAATCTTCCATGGTGTCGAGACTGTCGAGGATAAGGTCTTTTGGAAACATTATATTACCCATCTGAGCAATGTCTTAACAGTTGAAGGAGAGGCCAGAAATGCCTTCAAAGACATCATCCTTCACCTCGCCAATGAACACCAAGGCCTCATGCACTCTATTCTGGCAGTCAGCAGCAAGCACATCGACTGGGATACACCGTATGGTGCCAAGTTATTAGCCGACCATCCTCAGTCCAACCGGGAGGCGTTGCAACAACGCGCCGACTATCACCACGACGAGTCCATGAAGCGACTGTACGAGGATATGGGACGGCCATTGGACAAAGACGATCCCGAGTACAAGACCATTCTTTCTGCAAGATATGGACAAATGCTTTGCTTGCTTCTTCAGACGAGAGCCGATGGAAACCCTCGAGGTGAACATCGTGTGCACCTCCAAGCTTACCAGACTCTGATTCAACACTCACCCCCTGAGGACCCTGCTTTATATACTTTCATTACCGAGTTCTTCCAGTACCACATCTTTGCCGATGACTTATTCTGGCACCCTGAGAATATGACAGCCAGACTGTCGTCTGAAGATTGGGAGCCTGTAGCACCGATACAGCCTCCCCGTTTGATAGGTGTTGGTGATGGCCTCTTCCAGTATCTATCTCAGATCACGACTATTCGAAACACGATCCGAGCCAACATTTCTGCTGGTGTTGACCCAGTGGTGGACTACACCAGCTTGTACCAGGCTGCTGAGATTGACGCGGCCATTCGCGAGTGGACACCAAACTGGCCATGGGGTGACAGCCGTGACCGAGTCGGACTGCTCTACAAGCAGATGATGTGGGTGTATCTTTTCCGGACGATCTACCCACCTTCAGTCTCCTCGATGCGCCGTTCGACGTTCAGCACCTTGCCCATCTCGGCCTCAACTACTGTTGCTCCTCCGCCACCACCACCCAGACGAGCTTCGATGATGGCCACAGTATCAAGGGGCAACGGTGCCACTGGGGCTACTGATGTTCACATGGCCAGTAGCTGTCCAACATCTCGCAACCCTTCGAGGACAAATTCCATGCATGAACAAGACTCATCAACATGCCAAGAGAGGGCATCTTCACCCCCACCTTCCAGAAGGCCAGCATATCACGACCGACGAATCACGCTCGCCGTCGAAGAGTCTCTCACTATTTTGGAGTCATTCAAGCCTTCTGACCCCTCCCAGACCCTGCTACTTATCCCCTGTCTAGTTATTGGCACTGCTTGCTTTGAGCCAGCCCAGCAGGAACGCATACGCACTGCAGTAAGAGCTGTTCGCGGATATACAGGCCTACGGAACTGCGAACGTGTCATGGAACTCCTAGAAAAGGTTTGGGCTTGCATGGATCAGGGTGACTGGGTGTCTGTATGGGACTGGCAAGGCGTTGTTCGACGAATGCGTCTTGATTTCTCCTGCGCATGAACTTATCCGACAGCATGCGAATAATCATTCGTCATATTCAAATTTGCGTCACCATATATACCACAACACTGGAGTTCTCCAGATCGTTACCACATGGTACAGCTTTTCATTTATGCATATAATGTTTACAGAGCCAAGTTTATGACAGTATACCAGTCTGTTATTGTTGTTGCTTTTCTTCCTGCAGCTCCGAGGTCTCTGAGAATTCATTAGCGCCCGAAATGGCAGCTTGCGCATATATCTGAGACGGGAGCTGGAAAAAGATGAGGTCTGGTGTTTCAGCACCCAAGCCTAGATCATCATCTTATCAATTCATCACCGAGGCATTACGACGCAAGAAGTCACATGGGTTCTGTATCGTTCACCGTTTGGTTTCCTTTTCCCTCAAGTATGCCTTCATGTAGGCCCATGGTTGTTTCATTGAACGCTTTGGATGGCATTTGTCTGAGAGGAGCGTTGCGATTAGCCCGCTCCAAGACTAGGTTCACCTTTTTGATGGGACTGGCGTTTATCTCTGGCCAGATGCACTTACAGAACGAGCGATGGTTTTGAGGCAGAGAGTGATGAAGCCATGGCCGACGCCATTCTTTCCCGCTATTTTAGTTTCATGATATCTGCCAAATGAAGTGCACGGAGCATGGTCACACAATTTGAGGCGAATAGATAGCGGCGTCATATTTAGAGACCAGGTACAACGGGCATGCTGATAATACAGTATGCTTTGGCTTTGACCACAATAACATGAAGCAACGTGCCAGGATCTAAATTGACCTCGGCAACGTTGGAAGACCATTCAACGTCCAATCAAACCCCGATTGCATCGTGACATATTCGCAAGAGAAACAAAATACTCTGTACACAGGTACTAAAGTCAATGGCTGAAAAGGACGTGTTTGTACAGCATAAACGGCCTTTATTACAAACTGCCCTGAGCTCATCTCAAGATGGGGGGCCCCAACGAAATATCAACATGTAAACATAAACTGGCGGAACAGCAATGCGTGCGCATATAATCTAAACAACATAGAAACTCCTTCTGAGGACGAGCACAGCATGAGAAATATGACCATATCTCTCAAGTTCGCCGTGCCTAGCAGCGTCCTTCAATCCAGCTCTGGAGTCATCCCCACCCTTGCAGATGAAGGCTCAGCTGGGATATCTCTTTTGATATAATAGCCTCTCTAATCATCACGCTTCTCGCCTTCAAAGTAGAACTTGCCCAAAGGCTCGTCACCCCGCCCAGGTCCTACAAGACCCGAAGCAGGCGCCCTTGTCTCACCTCTGTCCAACCTCTGGACAATACGCTCTGCCGCCTCCTGAGCAGCAGCAGTTTGTGATTGAGGTTGCGACGCAGAGACAGGGCCTCGGAAGGTTGTGTCAACAAAAGAGTCGTTCTCTGGTGCTTGGCCTGGATTCGGATCAGTCGCGACACCGTCCATCATGCGAGCGTCCCGGCGCTCCTGGAGGGCAGACACACTCACAGGCGTGTCACCGCCCATATGAGTGTCACGCTCCCGCCGGGCGTCGCTCAGACCCGAATTGGTTCTTTCAAGACCCCAAGCTTGGGGAGCCGTTCGACGATGATAAATGGGCCCAGATACGGTACTGCCCGCACCCTCACCAAACCCAACGAGAGAGGCAGAGCCGTCATCGCTCATGCGATCGTCATAACCAGCCACAGAACGAGCATTGGCACCATCGAGGTCCTCATCCATAGCGTCGGGATAGCCACCCATGCTTGCGACTGACTCGGCTTCACGGTAGTTGGTATCGGTACTAAACATGTCTTCATCGTGTTCGCCAGCAGTTGTGCGCGTATCATCGCCATCGCCAACATGGCTCTCAGTTGCGCTGGCCGTGCCGACAGTACTCATCTTGGTCACGGCGACAGGCTGGCCATTGCTATCGAAATATGCAGGTGTCAGGTGCTGTGTAGCAGGGTAGTTGGGCGGAAACCCAGTTGTAGAGGTTGGCGTGGTCTGAGGCGAGGGAGATGATGTTCCTTGGGCGTTCGCTTGAGGAGGTGCCCGAAGGGTTGAAACTCGCTCGAGACCAGCGAGTCGGGAAATTCGGTCGGCACGTTCAGCCTCGAGGCTTTGGGTGGAAGGGTTATGTTGGTGTCCGCGACTGAGAGGACCCTGTGGGAAGTGGCCGCGATGACCATCTTTGATCGCAGTGGTAGATAGGGCGGAAAGCGAGGTAGTGGTGCTCGTAGGAGTGCCTCTGAGACGGACAACGATGTCAGCAAACAAGTTTTAAGGGAAGCAGAGACATCGCATCAAACGATAGGCAATGTTAGGAGCAAGGAAGAACACACGGCATCTCAGAGGGGGTCTCTGGTCTGGAGGTGGGAGGCGGGAGGTTGATGAAGGTGGGGGGCTGCGTCTGCGCCATGATGACGGTAGGTCGTTTCGGTAGTGAGAGGATGTCTGATTGAAAAGCAAAGGGTATTGTCTTTGCTTAAGAGCTTCGAGTCGGGATGGTCGTAGAAGTAGACGTAGATGCGATGATATGAGGCGACGTCAGGTATCGAGGGTTTCGCCGTCAACGGCGGCTCAGGAAGTTGGGCGCCTGTTGATGTCAGGCGGAGAATACGCTGAGGACTATCGCGTGACACTATCGCCGGTGATGACTTGATTCTGCTCGAATATCGGCGATTGTTGTAAGAAAGAGAAAAGGACGTGGGAAATTGAGTGTGGGAAAAAGTGTATTATCGCCAGTTCAGCTTCGCTCTGTTGGTTGGGCTGGGCAGGAGGAATGAATGCAAGACATGCATTGCGACTTCCCACCTCCAGTTAGCACAGCTTAAGGCACGGTGCGCCGTGAACCTGCTGAAAACCCCCTACAGCACAGGTACAACAGGCGCTGGAACCGTGCGATTGGAGAGCTGTACTCAGAGGAATGAGGGGGAGGGGTCAAGTGATTGGGCGGACAAAGGGTGGGTTATGACGTCGATTATAGATGCCGTGATTGGCCAGGGAGCATCGGTATCTTCGAATCGGGAATTATGAGATGCCAATTCTCTGGCTCCAGGACCCTCGATGATACCTAAAATCAATGAATACGGTAAATACTAACATTGAACAGATATTCGTGGCTTATTTCTCAACCTATGAGGATATATATGCTCGCCCTACAATCACGTTTATGCAGATAGGTCATGGCTTTTGAGACCATGCCCCAGCTAACGAACGGTTGGCTCTAAAACGAATAAGGGACGGGGAGCTGAGGTTTCATTCCGGCGACAGCAGATCAAAAAGTCCAGAAATTGTTCTTTTTACTTTGACCCAATTACTTATATCGACAGTATTACTCCAATGCAATGCTCTTCCAGATCCAAGTGCGGATTCAGATACTTTTTCTCCCATAACCTTCTTCATTCCTTCCGCAATCTCCCATCTTTTTTTTCTTCTTCGAATCAAATGAGGCTTATCTGAGCGCCACAAACATACGCGTCCATCTACCAAATTACAGGCCAGATAAAAATCGACAATCCCCGTTGCCATTGACATTCCGTATAGCGCCACAATCATGTGAAATAAAATGAACAAACCCCGTTCAACCAAAAACGCTTGCCGAGAAGAACCATTGCAGAAGCTGAAATGTGCAATGATCTCTAAGGAGGATGGCAGATACTCTCATAGCAGAGCCATTCCGAGAGATGTGATGCCGAGTACCAACGACAGAACAACAACACCAGGAGTCATGGGCGAGGGAGAACCGGCGTTGATATCAGGGACCGTGGTCTTGGGAGCAGGAGGGTCCCAGGTAATCGTAGGTCCATCAGCCGTGGTTTGAGAAGCAGCCGACTTCTCCTTGGTAGCAGACTTGGTATCGGACTTGTCGGTCTTTGACTCCTTCTTGTCATCCTTGCCCGTAGCAGTTGCAGAAGCCTCCTCTGTCGCGTCCGCTGTCTTGGAGTCGTCGGCAGTCGCGGAGGCCTTGTCGTCGGTAGCCTTGGCCTTTTCGACGGCAGTGGTAGACTGCTCGTCCTTGGCGGCGATGACACCGGTGAGGAGGATGGCGATGGGGAGGACGTGCTTGGTGAAACGCATGATGTCGAGTTATTAAGTGTTGTATGATTCGAAGTGTTGAAGATGGATTGTTGAGTCGATCAGTGGAGGAATAGGGGATATGCCAAGACAACGATCGAATATAGTAGGAGTGGTATAGATTCCAACTGTCAGAGAAGACAAGCGAGAGACTTTAGACTGAGTTGGCCAGTAACGAAAGTGAATAGCACCCAAGAAGGAATTAGTTAGAAGGTAAGGATGCAAAAGAAGAGGCAGAAGCAGAAGTAGGTGGAAATGGAGACATGGAAGAAAACAGGGGAACATGGGAAGAGTCGGTAGCCTCTGTTAAGCCTCCGTTTTTCGACGCTAGAGCATGACTTGGGCACCTAAATTTGGAAACAAGGGTCCGCTAGTGCCAATGGACGTCCACTGTGATCCTGGGGTACATCGCATTATTCCACTGAGGATGTCTCAGAGGATCGATCAATGACCAGTGGCGAGTCTGTTGGTATTTGGGGCTGTTTATTTACTCTTGCCCGGTAACGTTACTGGAGTCTGATGACATGTGCTGCTCAGTCTGCCCTGATATCGACAGCAGGAGAGTTGACTGATGATACAGGAGGTTGGGCAAACCAGCACTTACACGCGGGACAGTACACTTGAAAGTTATTCAATACAATGATACTGAATGGTCAAGACCTACAGCCTAGTATAA